>NW_010296547.1:10749-46168 GCF_000700745.2 Antrostomus carolinensis | reverse complement strand
GGCAGCCACATCATCTCCCCCACATCCCAGTTCTGCAGAGGCAGGAGCTGGAGCTGAGTTTTCCCACGTCGGGATGGAAAGGGGGAGCCGGGATGGGTGGGAGGGCAGAGAGGAACCTTCCCAGGGTGCCACCCCAGCACAGCTCACACTGGGCACCAAGGCATGGGAGAGGTTTTAGAGACTTAAAACTGTGGTTCCACAAGTAGAGAAAATCCTGGTGGATCTGTCAAATGTGCTGACACAATATATGATTCATGTGTTTCCCCTGACACGCTGTGATTCATGCGTTTCCCCTTCATCTCATCTGTGCTTTGTATCACCGCCGGCTCCCCAGCGCCCGCTCCCACCCTCGCCCAGCCACATCGAGCTCCGAGTGCTGCCGATCCTCGGTTGCGTGCGTGTGTGTGTGTGTGTGTGTGTGTGTGTGAGTGAAGTGGAGCTCTGACTGGAGCGTTTAATTTACTTTAAAAGTAAAAAAAAAAAAAACCACCAAAAAAAGAAACCTGTGTGTGTGTGTGTGTGTGTGTGTGAGTGAAGTGGAGCTCTGACTGGAGCGTTTAATTTACTTTAAAAGTAAAAAAAAAAAAAACCACCAAAAAAAGAAACCAAACCCAACAGCAACGCTGTCCTTGAGAGAGAGAGAGAGAGAGAGAGAGAGAATAAAGTTGTCACAGTGGCACCAAGGCAGGTCAAGTGTTTTTACTGAGAGCAATCTCAGTTTTCTTGGGGGAGAGGGGAAAATAAACTGGTGGGGTTGTGAAGGAGGCACAGGGCATCACCGTGACCTGTGCCAAATTCATCTCTGTTCAGATGCATCTGAACTCACCTCTTCTAGTAACCAGGTGCTGGGTCCAGCTTTGGGCTCTGCTGGGACTCAGATTTGCACCCGTTGTTGCTGCTTGTGCATGGGCTCATTCTGCACCACCGATGGGTAATTCCCAACCTCCTCCTCCCCATACATCCAAACTTTGAGCTCTTACTTACATGGACACATTCCCCCCTATGTAGAAGACCAAAAAAAGCAGCTTCTCCCCACCCAAGCTCTTCCTTTCCCCCCCAAAACTCCCCATATCCAGAGCTCCAAAAATCCCCCCTTACACCAACAAAAACCACAGCAGAGCTGGGGCAGGTATCACCACTCAAAGCAAGTTTGATGCTTCAACCTTCACAAGTCCAATTTCTTCTCTACAGCTTGGAGAGAGGTTTTGCTGGCTGCTGGCAAAGTTTCATGATACGCGCTTTTACATCTAGGTTCTAAAATACATCGAGCAAAGAAAACCTTTTAGTGCCATAATCAATGTGAAGACTTTTACTCTGAGAACAGAAAGTTTAAAAATGCGTTGAGAGCATGGTTGCAGAAAATAACAGGAGCAATATTTGGTGGTGATGGTGGGGGGGGGGGGGGAAATCCTACCATGAGCTATCTGACAAAAGTAACAGTTCCCCGAGGGTTCACGCTCTGTTTAAGGAAAGAACACCAAAAAAAAAAAAAAAAGACACAGGTTAAACCCTTTTCTACCAGCACAGACAAACCAAACAAAACCACCACACACAAAAAGTTGCTCATTTGGAGAAATTTCAGACAATTGCCATTTGAAGAAACAGAGCAGCCAGCGGGAGCAGAGAACCAGGCTACAAAGGATGCACCATTGTCAAAAGTGATGTTGGCAGCTGCAGTTACTAGGAGACCAGGACAGGCCATTATTCGGGCTTGGGAGAAGAGGATTCCTGCTAGCAGAGTCACAACCCATGCTCAGAAAAGAAGGATTTTGCTGAGCTGGAGAGCAAACAATAAAAGAGAAAAAAAATTATAAAAACAATAAAAAATTCCTTGTACTCTAAATCCACCCACCCTTAACCCCCCTCCCTACAATGAGATGCAAGGGAAAGACTTTACACCAACTCATTTGGTAACATTCCCCTCGTTAGAGACTCAGTCAAGGTGTACTTGAATGCAATCGCTTAGAGCTCATGATTATTTGCTTTCTGGGGTGTTGCTCCAGCTGTGCTGCACGGTACAGGTTGGCCTCAGAGTTGTTTCTGCTTCTTGAGCGGAGGAGTTAAAATCCCTGCCAGTGCCTCTGCTGCAAAATTACACAAGGAACCAAGGTTTAATATTTCTTTCCCCATTAGTAGATGGATATAAAACAGATTCGGAGCTAAAAATTTATCTAAATGAAGTTCCACGAGCTGCAAACTTCATTACAAATGAGGCAGCGTGTAATGACTGTGGAAAGGAGACTTCAAAAATCCTCCGTGACACCAGGGTTCAGCCAAGTGCCACAGAAGTCTTCGCAGGCAGTTTTGCAATTATAAATTATAAAATACAGCCCCTTATCATCTTTGATAACTCAATCGATGGCCGAACTCTTTGTCTCCAAAGCAAGAAAAACCCTGATGGGAACTACTTACCGTTGTCATCAACTACACAGTGAATGTTCTCCATCTCCAGTAATTAGCTCTCTTTAGTTTGTTAATACTTTCTCCTCTTCCCCACAAAATCCTCCTGATTTAAATTTCATGAGTCTCCCAGTCCAGCTAACCCATGCTTCTGCACATTTAGAAACCAGCTTCTCACAACAGCTCCACCCTCCCACCAAAGTCAATCAGCAGCCCCCAGCCATTAATTGCACTCATTGTGAGGAGGGTCAATCCAGCCTCCCCAGCACCAGGATTAGATGAGTCAGAAAAAAATTAAAAATAAATCAAGAGGTGATGGATTTGCTGCAGGAATCCAACCAGCCCAATGCATCTCCCCAGTCCTGACACCACTCTCCATCCCAGGGTGGTGGTTCCCATCGCTTCTGCCTCCTTCATCTCTAAGGACTGAAGTGATGAGACTTCCACCCTCTTCTTTAAAACACTAATTAATATTTGAGTAATTCTCAACCCTGCACAGTCCTAGTGCTCCTTTGTTAATTTTGCCCTATATCATAAAAAATAATTCAGACTAATCAACCTCAAATAAACCTCATTCCATCCCTCTGGAGGTCACTGGGACCTCTTCTCCCTTTGTAATCTCCCAATCAATCAGATGTTGTTTTTTCTACCGTTTCCTATTTACCATATCCAAAAAACCCAGCAGTGGCCTCAGATCTAAATGAGATTCTCATGGCCACCTATCACCTCCAAAATGTGCTAATGCATTACTCCAGGATTTTGGAAAGGACAAATCTCACAGGAAGGTACAACTTAACACAAGGATGGCACAACCAGACCCTTCTCACTGCTACAACAGCTTCAAAACATCCATTTTCCTCAGCTCAGAGTCAGGCAGGTTTGTTTGGTTGTTTTTTTCCAAACATTTTTAGCAGGTTCCCATCAGATGCCAAGATCCTGAACAAGAAAAGAAGGTTGTTCATGAAAAGCTTCAGTACAAAGTCACGAGCAACAAAAGGTTATTGTGACAAGAGCCCCTACTTGACGTGAGAACTTCTCTATATTGCAGAGTTGCCAACCTTTGAGGTTTTCACCAGAACTTGGTGATATCTGGAGGAGTTCCCAGAGTGGCAGTTATCACAGCCACTTGGTTACTTGAGAACTTCAGCTTCCAGAAAAACAAACAATTGGCTTAATCATAAAAAAACCCCAAGAAAATGGGATTTCTAGAGGTTTAGATGTCACAACACTCATATAAACCCCAATTTGTGTTAGATTTTATTATTTCTACATCAAGCTCACTTCACTGTCCATCTCTGGTTTTCTTTTATGAAGTTTTTAGGCTGGTGACACTGAAGTTCCCACAGCTGGGTGAGTGTATCATGTTTTGCTTGGGGGGCATTGGAAGTTCAAATCATTGACATTTTCATTGCTCCTGGGTTTTTTTGCATCCCCCCAAGCCTCCAGCACAGCTCCCCAGGTCACCAGCAACATCGCAGCTCCTATAACATCACTTTGTCAGGACAAATCTGGCCCTTTTATTCCAAAACCAAACTGCCAAGGTTGAGCCTTATGGACGGAATCCTGACCTAAGTGCTTTCACAACACAAATAAACACATTTTATGATTTCATGCCCAAACCATCAAATGGTTTAATAGAGCCTCCGCTGAGCTTTAGCTCAGCCGGGCTTGAGCTGCCGCGTACGTGCAACGCCGCGTCTTTATAGAGATTATTAGACTTTAATGAGGTCTAGTGACTCAGCCAAACCTTTATGCTTGTAAACCCCCCCGCCTCCCCCCCCTTAGGTAGCTCCTGGATGCATTAATGTTGCTGGTTCTCCTGCTCTTCTAGGTGTATAAAAGCAATTTTAGGATTCAATTTTGTCATTATGGTCAGTGCTGCATCAGTGTCACACTGAACACAGGGCGATGGTGCTTGCCCAACATCTCAGGATGGGTCAAACCGTGTCCAGGGTCCTGCTCCAGCCCACGGCTCCCACCTTCCCCAGGGAGCTGATGTGACTTTCAAGTCCTCTTCAATTCTCTGTGTCATCTTTCCTCTGCTGAGAGTTTCTCCTCTTCGCAGACCGCGTTCGGCGGTGCCAGTGCAAGCTGTGCTAAAGACAGACATCTCGTTCTCCAAGAGGTTTGAGAATCTTAATTCCTGGGTATAAATCCTGCTCATGCTGTTGGCTTTTCTGATAAACTTAACTAAGTTATTCCAGGCCTTTGTCTAGTCTGCCTTATCTCTCTTTATAAAGATAATATTCATTTGCCTTCTGGGGATGGAGTGAGATCGTCAAGCACTCTGGAAATCCTCCACTGAAAGGGGAGGCAAGCAGAAATGATTATTCATTAAATCCCCAGTGTTATGACTTGTTATTACACGCAAGTAGACTAAAAATGCAAGTGGGCTGAATGCATCATGTATTTGATCTAAGAATTATTACAGTTTTGCCAATTAGACCCAGAACCCAAATACAACCGCTTCCCTCCTCCTCCTCCTCCCGCTCCCCTGCCAGAGCTTAGCACCAGCTGCCGTTTCATAAACACCAACATTTCCCCATCTTCCTGTGCTTTCAACAAACTCCAAAAAGCAGCAGGTCTCTTGATTGTTTTCCCTCCAATTAATGGCAGAGTGCACTGCTCTCCCAGAAAAATAAAAAAAATACAAAAATAATTAAAAAAAAAACCAAACTGCAACGTTTCATGTCACATCACAACAACAACCGTTTGCTCATCGGTGGCTTTTTTCCTGCCTGAGATAGAGATGTGCCAAGCAGGTGGGTGAGAAAAAGACCCCCTTGGCATCCTTTCCTAAAACCCTCACCTACCTGAGGGTATCAAACATCACTTCGGTTGGAGTGACAGGGTTTGAGGTTTAATCAACCGGGTTGCTTTGCTGTTCAGTGCTCCGGTGGCAGGAGGGCACGGAGCCAAACGCCGGAGGAATAGGGCAATCTGCTCCCTTAGGGGAGCTCAGCTCGTACACGCTGTTCTGTAGAATAAGGCCTGAACCTCCTGGTGGGAAGGAAGGATTTACTTTTTGCCTGAGAGGTTTCCAGACCTACCAGAGCACCCATCTGCTACCCAAATGTCTTGTTTTCTAAAGGTTTCTGCCCAAAGAGTAGGAGGGAAGATGGGATGAAGTAACCCCTTCTGCTCCAGTCTCCTAAGGTCACTGCTCACGGTGTGGTTTGGTTTGTCGTGCCAAAGTGTGTCTGTTACCAGCCAGATCGTGGTGAGAGTTTCCTCTCATGTCTTGTTAGATTGCAAACAAAGAGACATGAAGAGCTGAGTACCAAAATAGCAATTTTTTTTGGTAAAAAAACAGAAATCACAGAATGGCCTCGATTGGAAAAGCCCTTTAAGATCATTGAGTCCAACAACAAACCCGACACTGACAAGTCCCCGACCAGCCCATGTCCTATTTAATTGCTGTACGGATAATTCAGACTTACTTGGGTTGCACAAAATTATCCAAGAGCATTGGGGTGCGAGGGTGGCTGTGATCACAGCTCTCAGCTCTGAGCATGCACAGGATCAGGGTTGAATTGGCATTTGTTGCCCAAAGAGCCCTTCCCTGTGCCCCTGGGGACAGGCAGAGCCGTCGGTGTCACAGCCCTGAGCTTCTGCACACGGAAGCCCTCACTATGAGCACAGTTGGGGATTCACCACCACCAAAGGCTGCAGGAAAAATCTGGGTGAGGTGGAGTTGAGCAGATCATGGAGGAGAACAGTGTCTGATGCTCACACAGAGTCCCAAATGCCTTAACAAAATGGGGGAAGAGATTTTAGGGGAAGATTGGTCCAAAACCACCTGGTTCTGATGTGGTTCATGGTGGAGCTGCCTGAGCCACCTTTATGTGTCTGTCCATGTCCTCTCTTGTCAGGATGAAGGGCACACAGGTTTGCAAACCAACCCCTGCCTTCTAAATAAAATAAAATATATATTAAAAAAAAGAGGAGGGAGAGAAAGAAGAGAGGAGGGAGAGAAAGAAGAGAGGAGGGAGAGAAAGAAGAGAGGAGGGAGAGAAAGAAGAGAGGAGGGAGAGAAAGAAGAGAGGAGGGAGAGAAAGAAGAGAGGAGGGAGAGAAAGAAGAGAGGAGGGAGAGAAAGAAGAGAGGAGGGAGAGAAAAGAATAAAAAATAAAAATAAATAAAGAAAAAAAGGAAAAATAACAAAATTTAAAAGGAAAAAAACAATTTAAAAAAGAAAAAAATAAATAAACCTGAATAAACACACCAAAATCCACAGAGACACAAAGCAACATCCCCCAGCCCCTAACAAAGCCAGCCCTCGCCTCCTGCCAAGCCTTTCACGAGCCTCGGCAGCTCTGTTTCCAGCTGAACAAGCATCTGGTCGCTCTGGCCGGGCTGAGCTGCACTGTCAGTGTCTGCAGGAGATGCCAAGTCCCCAGGGACCAGGGGCCACATCACCTCACGCGCGTGCACACAGCGTCAAGCACTGTCAGTGCTCAATAGATCGTTACAGCAGCATCCACAGGCGCTTCAGGAGGGGAAGGGGGGAAATAAAGGGAGAGGGAGAAGTTACAGGGGATGGAAAAGACAAGAAAGAACGAGAATTCAGACCTCTATATATATAAAAAACCCAAACTAAAGGCTGTCAAGAGGCAGCAAGAGGAGGACAGGAATGGAAAACTTGTCCAACTCTTTCAAATCCCACCAGACCCCAACTCCTCTGCAGAGAATTCCCAACTCAAACCTCTTCAAACCTCGCACCTGCTTGCACTAAAAAAAAATATGCTAAATAATTCAGTTTTCACTCGTGTGTTCTCAAGCTGCAGAATCCTCCCAGCTCCTGTAGCTCCGGTATTTTAGGGGGAAAGTAAAAACCAGTTGGGATTGAGGGAGGAGGGGTTGTCGCCCCACTACCACGCTCTGGGACGGGAGAACTCTTGGTTTCTGGTGTTACTGCTCTTTGAGGAGCGGCACAGAGCCCGTGTCAGCGTGGTGGCTGTGACACATGGGGACTAGAGATGTGCCACGTACAGGATAAAGGCAGGAGAAGGGAGGGCTGGTGTGTTTTCCACCTGCCAGGCTTTTCTGATCTGTGGCAGATGTCTCTCCGCTTTCAAGAACCGTCCGCTTTCATCAAGCCTCCTCGTTGGGAAATTTTCCCATAAGAGGGGGAAAAAAAATATGATCTTCTGTGGTCTACTCAAAGCATCAAGGATGCACACCTGCATCTTCAGCACATGTCTGTAGGGCTTTATCCTGGACTGATGGCTCTCCTGCTCCCCCCACTTCTGCCAATCCTTCTCATGATCAATGGCCTCATGCCTGCCCTGGTCCCTTGGATGCACTGGGAAGACCATGGGGTGATCCCCAGTGGGGTATGCTCCTCCTGAAAGCTCCCCCACTCACTCAACATGGACACACACTACCTCCTATGTGACCTCCAAACCCTCCCTCCATCCAGGAGAAATCCTCTACAAGCAGCAAAAAATCCAGTTCTCTTGCTCCAAAATGGATCAGGGGGAAAAGGAGGAGCAAGACACCCAGGAGCAAGTCGCCACAGGTGGGATGCAGAAGGCTTGGTCGCCACCATCACCCTTCAGTCATCTACCTCCTCTCCCTGCCTCCGTGTCACATCTCAACCCAAACAACAGGCGCTGGGTACCTGCTTTCATGCTGACACAGACTCATCCCCCAACTACAACGAGGCACCTACATTGACGTGCCTATTTTTCCTCCAGAATTTTAAAGCATCCTGACATAGTTTCATGAAACTGAAGCTCCTGGTGGCAAAGTAGGAAGATAATTATAAACTACATGAAAATTTCAGCAGGTTCCTTGGCTGAAACCATCTGCTGGGAAGGGTCCTGTTCAGAGACAAGTGCTATGGGCACAGCAGCCCAAGCTAGAAGGAAATTCTTAAGTTTCAGGCACATGGGCTCTCCAATTTCAAGTCTTGTTCAGAAAACTACAATCCCAACAACAAAACCAGTGAAAATATGGCATCTAAAAGGAGATTCCTCAATGGATTTTATACACTGATGGTTCAAGGAGTGAAGACAGCCCACGGTGGGGCAGCCCAGGAACCTACTGTGTCTGCAAATCAGTTTGAGGATACACTGGTGCTTTATAAACCTTTGGAAATTGCAGCCTGAAGACACTGATTTTAACCACTATATTCCCTCTTCTTCCCTCCAATATTAGGGAGGGAATATAGTGGTTTGGAAAATCAGTGGCTCTGATCATCGTCTCATCCCACTGAGATGATGATCAGAGCCGAGATACCCAACACAGAACCTTTCAGTTACTATTGCTGCCGTCTACCTCCGAGTGCTTAAAAATGCACCCAGCTCAAATTGGCATTTTTCTCAGCTAGCAGAGGAAGCATAACTATTCTTACACATTTTATTGTAATCCCACGAGTAAGTGCTGCTTACCTTGCAGATTTTATTTTCATTTCCTCTGGATGCTCTGGCACTTTGTCATGGGGAGACAGATATTTGCTTATACCACTGGTGGCCAGCTCTGTGTTTGCAGCCTCTGTTATAGCAAACATGATATCTTAATTAAGGGACTTGTTGGCTTGCTGAACTCAAGACAGATGGGATCTTAATTCAATTAGTAGACTTTAATTACCTATTATAATAGGACTTTAAAAAATGGACACAAGTGAAAGGTTTTCTGAGCAGCTGTCAATCCTGTCACACACTTATCAATGATAAGCAGTGAATGATGGTTGGTGGTTTCTTTCTACCACCCTTCTTCCTCCCCCCTAAAAATGGACAAATTTTATCTACAGTTTTGGAAATTTTTGCCTGATCTCTCCTTATGGATTGAAAATAAACAGAAGCAAACTCATGGCAACACACACACACACACACACACAAGTAAATCAGCTGGAAATCAAGATGCCTGGATGCTTACCCATGTCCTCCCAACATCTCAAGCTATGGCAAGTAACCTGAAGAAGATCCACATATTTTTGCTTTATAACCTGCCAGTTAATGCCAGTAAAGAGGTCTGAACCCAATTTTAACATAATCTTGTCTTGGGACACAAGGATGTGCCAGATGATTTCTTCTAGTACCTTTAAAAATTATTCTCTAAGAAAAGCCCTAGATAAATAAATCATAGCTGGGGCCCACGCTAAGGAATTTATCTCTACAGCTGATCTGAGACAACAGGGACAAACTCGTGGTGAATAGGTGTTGATGGAAGAAATCACCCCACAGCTACTATTTTGTGAAAACTCCTCATTTTGAGGTCTGTTTCTATTACACAGGGTTGTTTGTGTCTAGGGATAGAACTGAATTTTGGAAAAAACACCTTTCTTCATCTAGTTGGAAGAGGGCTATTTCGTCCCCAAAGCACCAAAAGAGCATAAGTAGGTCTCAGAAGACACAACTTCCCATCTACATTTTCATGAGGAAAAGGGCGGGCTCGTCATTCTCCTGATTTTTTTTTTTATTTCTATTTTGGGAATGAAGCTTGGAAAACAGGTGGAAGCTGAGCTTAAAATTGCTTAAAACTCTTTGACCACAAGATGTGACATTACAGCATGTTTGCAACATCCAATAAACCTTTGAAAACAAGGTAACGGGCCCAATTTTTTCTTGGCAGCTCTCTAGCCACGCATCCATCGCCAAGAACAGCATGAGCAGAGGGAGTGGCAATGCAAGCTTCCCCAAATCTCCCATGCTAACAAATGAGGAATAAACATGAAGATCTACTCTAGGCAAGGCTTTCTGCGGAGACTGCCAACGGTGGGACCTGCCAGTGTCAAAACTGATTGTGTTTTGAGACCTTTGCTATCTTTTGGCTCTCGGTGTCTTACCAGAAATGCTTTTCTTTAGTAGACAGAGGTCTGTTAAAGACAAAGGCTTGAAATTTTGGGCTGGTTTGTTGTTGAGCTCTGAAAAAATAAAGGTATTATCGTACACATTATCTATACTTAACCACAGCCTACCTATTTTCCAATGCATCAAGCTCTCCTCCCACCGTTTCTGAAGCCTATTCTCTCCTCCTTACATTGTCATTTCCAGAAGTAGACACCCACAGGCTCTATATGTAACACTGATCTACAGCCAGAGGTTTAAAATATTAGGGGTAAAGTAATAACATCTATTTTAAATACACCGAGACTGTTCACCAACAGGAAAAGTCTCCTTCCATCAAAACCCTGAGACGTTCCTCTCCACGTGCTGCGGGCAAAGAGCATAGCACTGAGCAGGAAGGGAAACACAAATGGAAGCACCAGTCAAAACAGCTACAGATTTTAAATCCACAGCGTTTCACCTCCACAATTCTGCCCATCAGTCTCTGCTGAAATGACACTGCAAATACCTACCCCGACCTATCATCGCTTCGTACCATCACCACCAGCAGTCAAGAAGAGCAGAGCTGTTCATGGGCATCAGGTAAAAGGTATTTGCTCAACGTAATTTTGGAGAGCCATGCTGTCAGTGAGTAAGTATCTAGACAAGATTTAAAAAGCAAATCACTTATCAATATAACACAAACACCACTTAATGTCCTACAGCCCAGCTCCGTGCCACGCTAAAGCACCCACAATAATTACAACCTCACAGAATTATGTGTTTTAGAAGTCCCAGCAGCCCTGGAATGGGATGGAGTTATTGCTGTGGTGCTGAAAGGAAGGAAAAGGCTTATTTAAACATTTACCATATGTGAAATGCCTTTCTTTTTCCCTTGCCTTTTGAGGCTTCAACACCTAGAAATAAATCTAGCTCATGAAAGAATATTTCATAGTTCAGTTTTGTTTACAGGCCCCAGCTAAGTAATGTCTGCTACCTAATTCAGGTTTTACCATCTGGCACATCACATTAGAAATCAATTCTGCAAGGTGGTTTTAAAATTATTTTTATTTTTATTTTTTTTTAATTCAAGAGAATCTGAGTTAGGCAGTGACAACACACTGGGCAAAAGGAGAATAAAGAAAACGCATTTTAATTTCACATCCTCTAGAGAGAGAAATTGTTACAACTCATCAGAGTATCTCCTGCTCATTTATGTCTAAATGTTTTACGGTCGCGAGCAGCGACTGCAAGTGATGGAGTTACTGCCTGTTCCTCAGCAGAACCATCACAAAGGCCACGTACAGCACGTGAACTGATTTCCTGGCAGCCCACATAGGTAGAAGCAAGGATGTAATGAAAGACTCACGTCTCAGCTGCACAGAGATAGAGGCAGTTGGACTAGGTGATCATTGTAGGTTCCTTCCAACTGAAAATATTCTAATTAAGACAGACCTATTCTATTAAGACAGACCTATTCTAATTAAGACAGATCTATTCTATTCTAATTAAGACACACTAACTTTGAGGCTGTTGTTGGGTGAACACACCATTACAGAACACCATGATTTCAATAAGCACACCAGGACAGCGAAGCATAATAATTATCCCGACTAAGTTTGCCATCTCCTTGCTGTACAGCACACAGGATAGAAGCCAATCCCCTCCAAATCGACAAAACACAGACAGTATCAAGAGAAAGCTTCCAGCTCTCTCATTGTTGGCCACAAAAAGCACTGGCCAGTTGTCCTTGCAACAGGGGTGAAACCCCTGATGAGCTTCCAACAAGCACTGGAGCTGGCTGTGAGCTCTAACCTGGCCACAGACTCAAAACTCAACATCCTGTTTAGCTATTTTTGTCGAGTGTTTTGTTGTTTGGCAAAAATTCAATAATAAGCAATAATTTTGCCAACGCCACCTGCCTAGAGGAGTGAAAAAAAAAAAGTTAGTGGGAAAGAAAGGAAGCATGGACCAACTGCAATGCAGCAACAATCGGAATCAACAGTGGGGAAACTCTCCTCCTAAAGCAAAATTTTAAAAAGCAACCAAAATCTTGCAGTCTTACCCGTGAGAATGAAATGAGTAAGGATGAACAGGAGAAAAGGACCCATCTCAGCTCTAAGATGCAACAATCTTAAGAGTTAACACTTAAAACAGCTTCATTTTATCACGCTAAGATAAGAAAGCAGATAAAAAAGCACTCCAGTTATCCCATCAGCCGTGGTGGTGAGGAACAGATCAGTACACATCCAGGCAAGGACGTCACTCGTCAGGATGCCGCGCTATTAAATACCGAGGACCAGCACACCCACCTCCCCACTCCCCGTGTAGGAACCAGATCCCTGTTTGACGAAGTGTTTTCTCTAGTAGGTTTTCAATGACTCGAAAGGCTCAGGGATAACCCCCCCGTCTGCCAGGAGCCTTCGAGAAGACACGGAACGACAGTTTGAAACCGGGTTGGTTTTTTTTTCATTTGTTCGTTTTCATTCCATTACTCCAAGATATGCAACCTCTGGCTATTTCAAGGCTCAGAAAGCTTCATTAGCAGCTCGGTACAAACATCTGAAGAGTTCTTGTCCCCAACACTGCTCCCCAGTGGCAAGAGTCAACGATTCTTTCTTCAATCCCTGCTCGATTTCCCCGTGGCAGAGCTCAAAGTAACATTCCTGCATGAGGAGGAGAGAAAAATACTCCAGCGTAACACAGAACATCATTTCTCATCTGGAGGGCTGAGGAAAGTGTTCCAGTTCCCATCCAGCTTATTATTCACTATCTCGAATAACCACTATTTTTTTTTTAGGGGGGGGCATTGATGCTTTTCAATTATTCAAGGAGGAGGCCTACATTTTCTACCTCTCTTGTCTGTGATTTTTCTTAATTTGATGGAATAATTGCAATCCTCTCTCCAGCTCTTCCCAATTTACCCTATCAATTAAGACATTTCCTCAAGTGATTTTAATAATTCAGTCTTAAGAGACAAAAATCTAATGTTATCTAGTAAGAACAAGATGCAACATCCAAACCCAAACTTAACCCAAAACTCAGCTGAATTTTGTTGCCTGCATTCTGCCCAACAAACTTCAGCTGGGTTTTTTTTTCTGCTTTATTTATCAGATATATTTTTCAAAAGCTTTCTAGGTCACTGCAATTTATTTCCCCAGCTATTTAATGGACTTTTCTTTCCCCCCTCACCACCTCCTTTTGCCCATTGTCTTCCTGTGCAGTTCAAGCTGGCACTTGCCTGCTGTACCCCCCATCACCACCAGCAGTTTTAAAATTAACTTTAAATGCAACATACACAAGAAACTGGAATTCCCAAGGCAAAATTTGCTGCAGCATGTGCCTGTAATTGCAGCCAAAGATCCGAGTGGGCAGCAGGTAAAAAAAAAACAAACCAAAAAACAATCCCAAACCACCCTCTATAATTAAATGTCTTCATATTAGATTAATCAAAAAAAGTCATTAGAAATAAATGAGTTAAGTAATTGTGTAACACAAGTTTAAATGGCGGTCATGAGAGAAAGAAAAACTGCACAGCCCAAGCTCACTGACCAAGGTAATTATTTTAGCAAAGCTTTCTGCTAAATAAATTGCATGGAAGTTGAGAAACCTTCTGAAATGAAGTTTGTTTTGTTTTGTTTTTTAAAAAAATAGTCTTTGGCTCCTTCAAGGAAGTATAGGGGGAAAAAAAAAAAAGAAGGAAAAAAAAAAGGAGAGAGACAGTATTGTGTCCTTAACAGCAGTTTGAGAACCAGAACAAAGCCAGAGAGACTTTCAAAGCACAGCAGCTCTTCCCACTCTGCTGTTTGTTCTGCTCATAAGCAGACAAGCTGTTTCCTTTCATCTGGAAAAACTCACACAATAAGAAAAATACCTCAATAGGATCTGAGTCTGTAATAACAAAGCCCAAGGGGCAGCCAGAAAGAAATCTTTTGGCCAGTAAAAAATATTTGGTGTTTGGATCCTCAGAGAGAGCTGACTGCTTCTAGGTGTAGGGCATATGTACATCCTACCGCTGCCGGAGGAGGTCAGGGGATTCATTGAGGTATTTCTCCTTCCTCAACACACCCAGATGAAGGCTGCAACCCTCGTAGGTCAGCACAAAAGCAAGCGGAGGAAGCAGGAGCAAGGAGATAATAGGGAGAGGAAGCAGATGAAAGACTGCAGACAGGGATGATCCGACTCTCCGTAACACCCTTGAGAAGGAATTAAAAGCACAAGCACAGGGTCCAACTTAAATTCCGAATCCAGACCTGTGGTAGTTACACTGTGGTTCAGAAGACCCGGTAAAAAATGTCTCTCTGAAATATTGTTTTGATAAATATGCCATCTCCTTGTGGAATTCAAATCTCCAACTGTTCAACTGGCATGGACAGCTCTGCAGTAACAACACATGCCACAGATTGTGAGTTAACTTGAATTACATTTCAGATCTGGGGAGGGGAGGATGTCAGTGGGAGGTTTATGAACAGTATGCTCTATCTCTGATGTTGTTATAACCAGATGGCTTCAGCTGTATCATTGACAATAAAAAAAAACAAAAAACACAAACAAAGAAAAAAAAAAGTGAAGTTGACAAATAAATCATTAATTCACCTGCAACTGGAACAATCTGAACAAGTCGCCTCCTTCGCAGATCTCATTTCAGACCTTCCATGACAGTGGATTCTGCAACCGCACCTGGCTCCGCAGGAAGGGCTGGGACAGACAAGCCCCAGAACAGATTATTTTCCTGCAGGTATCTCCCTCATCCTTCGGGGAAGGAGGCTGCCAAATCTGTACCGCTTTCCTGTAAATAACTCCCCAAAAAAGGCCGAGGACGAGCAATGTGAACACCCATTTACTTTCTTCCAGGCATGTCTACTTCCCAGGGATGCTCCTCGAACAGTTGGTCACTAACGTGACAAGGATAAAAGGTCTCAATCAGGTTTGAATATTTCAGTAAACAATGCAGTGACTGCAGCGCAATTAGACATCTCTGTGCCACACAGACAACTCCTGCAATTACCTGCCGATGAACTTTTCATGTCTGTGCGCAATTATCAGCTAAAAACGCTGGGTTTGAGTCCTGACAGGGTGGTGGGGAGAATCTCATTATGACTAAATGCTTTGCTTACCTAAAAGGAAGCGCACGCTAAATCCAATATAAAAGGAATTAGTGGCATTGAAGCAAGAGATGTAATATGGGAATTTGTGAACTACGTAAAAGGAAGGCTTTACCATACAGACAGTTGTGTGTTTACGATGAGAGCCTCGGTGGGGGAACACAAAAAGGGGCAGGGACCCTCTCCTGAGTCACCATTTGATAAAAATAGAGAGCAGCTAGATTAAACACAGGAGTGGATGAACAGAATTCTCCTTCACACAAGGGACAAAAGGTTGTGAGGGAAAGAATGATAACAGAATGAAAAAAAATCAGAGACAACAGATACCTAATCTATTTTCTAGACAAAACAAGAGTTATTCTCTGTAATCCGTTATGTGCCCTACCTGACCATCTTAAGGTCAGATCAATTTGCCACTGCCCTGACACCACATATTTCAATCTAACCTCCCTGGAGATTTGGGGCTAATGATGACATAAATGGATGATGTCTATCCTACCCAGACATCCCGCGTTGCACCTTCATATTATAAAACAGTTGGTGGCTTATACTATTCTCCCTTCCAACATCTGAACAGGTACAGGTGAAAGGCAGGACCACGGCTCAGCTTCATGCAGCTGTTACTAAAAATCACCGCTCTCTAGTATTTTGGTAATAACCTGCTATGAGAAATAACAAAAGGTTTGCATTGCAATTTTGTGTGCAACATTCCTTAGTAAATCCTACTCGAGTTCCAGGAACAGCATGTCACTATCAGTACATGGTAGGAGACATAAACCGAACCTTTTGGGAACCAGTTTTAAACTGGGAAGTTTCAAAAATGAAACAAACAAACAAAAAAAAAGAAGACAACAGATACCACACAGTACAAAATAGTAATTATTTATATTTTCAAAAAGAAAAAAAAAAAGTTACCAGCTATTTTGAAACTTCTTCCCTGTAAGAAGAGTGACTAATAGAAAGGAACAGGACTGGCTCCTATACAGTCGGCAAGTCAGGTACAAACAGTTGTAAGAATCATTTAGCAACTCAGGACAGGGACTTCTGACGCAGCATTCATCAACAATAAAATTTCTTCTTTTTTTTAAAAAAAAAAAAAAAGAAAGAGGGAGAAGGGAAATAAAGCAAGGAAAAATGCCAAAAACATTTCCCACAATATGTAAAAACAGTAACCGTTGATCTTGTCGGACAGCACGCTCCAGATCAAGGAATTTCAAGTCCTTTCAAAACCAATACAGACTTGCCAAAG
The DNA here is from genome assembly GCF_000700745.2 of Antrostomus carolinensis. NCBI lineage: Eukaryota > Metazoa > Chordata > Aves > Caprimulgiformes > Caprimulgidae > Antrostomus > Antrostomus carolinensis. Next base: position 29,643 of record NW_010296547.1, on the reverse strand, counting down.
GCTGCCTTCAGTCTCTTCACACCCTCCAGAACACAGAGCCTTTCACTGTCCCCTTTCACTTCAACCTGTCATTTTATAAAAGGTAGGGTTTTTTCTTTTTTTTTTTTCTCTTTTCTTTTTTTTTCTTCTTTTTTTTTTTTCTTTTTTTTTTAATTAACATACAAGTGCTACTAACAGAGAAACTGATCTTCTTGTTGCTGGATGGCAATAAGGAGTTACACAAAGGTCCAGTTTTTAGCTCAGCTGGAAGGACTTAAATTCTCTTTTTTTTTTATATATAAATACTACTGGAGCTCCCATCAGGTACTTCCTTTCCAGAATTTCACTGGGAATTCTTTTTAACCCCTCAACACTCTCCAAAGCTAAAATGTCCTCTTGCTCCAGGCATCTGACGATTTGTTCTGTGCTGCCAGACGCAGAGACGTTGTTTTCCCCAGTACCACTGCTGGGTTATTCTGACTTGGGTCGGTACCTAAACCAAACCCTGTACTTAATTGACTCAGCCAAGTCGAAGGGAACACACAGACGATGCAGCGACAGGGATTCATTAGGTTGAACAGCCCCAGAGCCCCAGGCCCACCCTCCCCCCTCTCCCCAAGTTACTTGGTGCTGTTTTAAAAAGTCTGGGTGTCACGAAGCAGTCTCTTCCCCCCAACAACAGAGTAAAAGCTCCACAGATTTCGCTGTCTACCTGGTGGTCAAGGTTACAGCAGCATCAGGTGATGCTGCTTCCAGAAAAACATGGGGTGGTCTGACAGGCAGGACTTTAGGATTGCTTCAGTCGCTTACGTGGGGGTCCCAGAAAGGGACACTGTGCAGAGGCCAGAGAGCGATATGCCTCAGCCACCAAATGGGGATGTGACACTACCATAGACTTCCAGCCCGATGTCTCCATGACGTCAGAAGCATGACTAGAAAGAAGAGAGAATAAATCTGAAGTTATGGACTGGGGATAAGAGGGATTAACTAAGTAGATTTTTTTCCACATGCCTGAGAAACCTGACATTTTCAGTGTATTGTTTTAGGATTGCTCTGGATGTGTGTTAGGTGTCTTTTGTGAAGACTGCAGGTTTTGGCTCTGCTTGCACAATTGTACACTGGACAGCCCTTTAACTTAAGGATGAAAAGCTTAAACATACAGGATCCCAGGTGGAGGACAGCAGGAACACAGTGTTTATGTTTACTACCCACCCAGTATAGAAGTATTTTAAATCAGTAAAGAAAATACTGAGAAAAACTGTATTTACTGACAAACAGGACTAAAAATGTTTCCAGACATCAGAACTAGTTGGTAGTCATTTTACATCTACTGAAAAGTTTGTTATACTACAGGTTAAAAATAGTCCCTTAATATCAGGGACTACCTGATTTTCTACTACGTGTAAGTTCTTGTGCTCTTAGGAAGAGATCTGGAAGAGCTCACAGAGACAGTCCTGCTGCACACTCTCAACAGTCCCAGCAGGACAAGACTAATCTGCCCTTAGGGCACTGTCACTTCTGGGATGCCAGATAAATAAAGGATTACAACAGAAGAACTAAAAACAGAAAAAATAATAGAGGAGAATCTCCCCTGTACATGACAGTTCACGAGTTCTGAACTCTACTGCTAATAACCAACACTCTCCTCTAGATTTGCTACAGCCTGGAACAGAAGTAAACTCACTAGTTAATGAAGTCCACTGCTTGAGTTTTCAGTTGATCAGCACTATGTAGGTCAGCCAGAATGAGGATCTCAGCTGCATTTTCCACAGACAGGTTACTGCACAGTGCATCCTCACACATCACCTTCAGACGTTCGAGAGCGTACTGCAAAATACAAGTCAAAGTACAGTTACAAAGAAGAAAACACCTGACGTGAAGCTTTACTTGTGCTCCTTCACTCTTCAGTAACAAACTACTCTATTATGCTGAACAGACCTCTTTGCTTTGCTATATGCATCTGAACTGTACTCAAAAAAGTAGCAATCAGCAAAGAAAAAAGAAAACAAAAACAAACAAAAAAGGAGAATCATGATGTGCCCACCCTGAGGAAAAGCAATGGAGAGGAAACATACCCACCATGACTCTCATCCCGGCCTTCTGGTGTTACAGGCTTATTAGTGCTGCATTCATGCTTTGAAATGAGAATTTCAGGTCACTTGTAATACTTCCTATCTCAGTTACTTCAAGGCACAGAATGCTAAAGCCAAATCTTTATTCTCACTCTGTTAGTGCATGACAGTATTACCCGGGTTCAATGGGAAGATCTATCTAACAGTGAATGCTCCATAGGTGTTCCACTGATGTTTAGGCAGCTTTCACTCAAATTTCTTTGCCATTAATGACCTGCACGTAAAGATCAGCCTTGCTCAAGTACATGCTACTACTTTAATACTAAAATGTTAAACAAATGTCCCTGCTTTCTTGTGACTACCCAGCTGGAAACAAAACATCACAGCATGTCTGTAATGCCCTGGCAAAAGCTCTCCCCTAACTTCACATTCTCAATCTAAGAGTTTCTACCATTCAATTGTGCATTTGCCTCAACATTTTTTAGATCCACAGGGTTAGGCCATGTCAATGGTTTCAGAAATTCAAAGGATATGCTCAGAAGAGTGCTGTCTAATACATTTCACTCTCCTTTCTGCAGCACTTCAGTCAGAACTGAACCACACAGACAAGATTTTCAAAAGCCACACAGTGGTCTCGGGCAGACTTCAGGAAGGTGAAAACTCAGGAAACTTTAAGCCAGTGGTTATGAAAAAATGAAACCCAAACCTCAATCTGTTCGAGTATCATAGCTGGGAACTGTGACACTGAGATACTTCCGAAAATCCTGGTGTGTGTGATCTGATTAGGGGGTTTGCAGTTCTTTGGATGAAACAGACAGTATTTCTGAATGTTTCTGAATATTCTAGACACCATGATTATATTTCACAGGGATTAGGCGAGTAGCAAATTCTAATGCAGTTCTTATATGAGTAATAACATTAGTGCTACATAAATTGTCCTAAAGACTAAACAGAGTTAAGTCTCCTCCATGTTACGACTTCAAATTGAGTGACATTTCTAAAAAAAATAATCTTTAAGATTGTTTAATTTTTTTATCTGACAGATAACTGCATTTGAAAGTATCCTTCATATTGTTTATAAGGCTTCTTTGGACAACTTAAAGGAGTGGAGCATCTCCCTGCTGAGGAAAGGCTGAGGGAGCTGGGGCTCTTTAGCTTGGAGAAGAGGAGACTGAGGGGTGACCTCATTAATGTTTATAAATATCTAAAGGGTGAATGTCAGGAGGATGGAGCCAGGCTCTTCTCAGTGATGCCCAATGGTAGGACAAGGGGCAATGGATGTAAGCTGGGACACAGGAGGTTCTGCTTAAATTTGAGAAGAAACTTCTTTCCAGTGAGGGTGCCAGAGCCCTGGGACAGGCTGCCCAGGGAGGGTGTGGAGTCTCCTTCTCTGGAGACATTCAAACCCCGCCTGGACACCTTCCTGTGTGATCTCATTGAGGTTCCTGCTCTGGTAGGGGGGTTGGACTGGATGATCTTTCGAGGTCCCTTCCAATCCCCAACATCCTGTGATTCTGTGACACAGTATACAGGTTCTTCAGTATGCGAGGCCACATTTGGAAAAGAGACCAGATTTGCAAGGACTGCTCCGTCGACCTGAACAGAGAGCTGTCAACAAGCTCATCTGCATGACGACAGGAGCACTCGCCATACGATAAGCACTATTACTATAAATTGATTTTATACTCTGATTGAGATTTTCATCCCATTACGATTAAATTTAAATGAGTAATTTTAGATTATAAAAACATTTTTTTCCACTTAAGACTTGGCGATAATAATTACTTCAATTGAGGCATGGCACTCATAACCAGGACAGTTTTCTCCCACCAGAACATCTGAGAAGGCAAATCAAATTTACTTGCTTAATCTGTATCAATAACTAAAACAGTTTCAAATGAGGGGCAAGCCATTAGTTTATATTATTGTCTGTCAGGAGCTTAAAATGCAGCAAACGAAGCTTAAAATTATTCCTTTTGTAAATTGAGTATTCTCCTCCACGCATGTACAATTTTTATTTCAATTTTCACTACAAATAGCTCAGCTTCTAATTACATAGTTGGGCAAAAGTAGCCATTCTGGTCTCTCAGGTATCAAGATTTCCCCTTCCCCCCTTTCTTAATTACACTTTAAAAAAAAAAAAATCACCCTACCTAATAGTGTACCCACCCAAGAGGCTGAAATAGTTATCTCCTGGGTTGAGAAGACGTGCTTTGTTTTGGTTTTGGTCTAATTACATATTTTCCCCAAGAGACAGGAGGAACTCAGAAGAAGCTGTTTCAGTCTCTTGAGTAAATATTAGATGTTTTATGTGCTTTCATGAAAGATTTTTTTATTTCTGCTTTTAAAAGACACACAATGAGTTTAAAAGGAAAAAAAAACCAACAACCTACATTAAAAGGCAGGAAACTCAAAGTTAAAGCCTACTCTGTCCTTAATGTACTGCTTCTTACTTACTCTTGTCTCAGTTAAAGATGGTATGTGAGCTCTCAATCAATACTCTTTAAATATTGAATAAAATATGTGGCAATGATTATAATCAGGCCAAGAATCTCCTTGCATTATTTCCCATTTTAATTCTAGTTGCAGTGGCCTAATAATGGCATATGGAGCATTTCACCTCTAAAAATCAGCATTTTTGATGAAGCCCAGGTCTGCAGTGACAGGGAATTTAATGGCCATGTGGTGGTTGCGTGGAATAAGGTTACATGCATCCACATCTTAAAATCCACCACCCTAACTGGCACCCACAAGAGAATCCAAGGACTGAAGAAGCATGGAGACTGAACTACGCTCTCACCCCTAGAGGTGGTCCCTCCAGGTCAGAGTTGAGGCACATTGGCAGGGCAGTGTGGAGAATCTTGCACTGCTGCTACCCGTGCTGAACCTGTTCGATGGATAAATTCAGGACTTTAGTCTCCAGTGCTGTCAAACTGGCATCGTTCACCAGCACTAAGTTCACTTTTAAGAGAAAAAAAAAAGAAAAAAAAAAGAAAAAAGAAAAAAGGAAATAAAATTGTGGTTATATATAATGAATTTTCACTGGTTAACACGGCTCACTGGCCAGCAGAGCTCTTTCTTCCGTCCTTGGTGCTGCAAAGGGAAGGAGGCAGTGGCTGGCTGGCTGGCTGGCAAGGCCACAGCGCTGTGCCTGCTACACGGGGACTACCAGCAGCCTTCCAGTCAGACCATCCCCAACACCTCCCTTGGCCAAGGACCCTGCAAAACCACAGACTGGTTAGGCAACAGGGCTTCCTCCAGTTGTACCCCTTCTCTCAAACAGCAGGGACTGCCACTGCAAAAAGAAAATAAACAACAGGACCTTCCCACTCTCGGCTATCCATCACTTTAGAGCATCTCTTGAAGTTGCTGATACCAGCCAGAGCAGAAGGAGAAGCAAGCCCTGTTTGCCAAGACAGATCACTGCTTTTGAGATTTGGTAACAATCACACTAAAAAAAAAAAAATAAAATTAAAAAATAGTGCCAGGTCCACCTTGAAATTATCTTCTCACCCCCAGTTCTTATGTTAGATTATGCTGAATAGAGATGTCCTCTGAAATTTTAAGAAAATGCTTAAAAATGAACAGTAGAGACAGAAATTCCTGACTGTTAAATGTTAAGATATGTATCTATAGAGCTACAGGTATCTTACACGTATCTATAACACATTCAGGTTTACCTATAAGCCACAACCAATTCAAAGAAACTGCCCAACCACAATGACCACTTGAAAAGCTTACTGCAGTCATTTCCAAAAAGCATTGTGTAAAAATCAAGGCACGTTTCATTCCTGGTTCTCTGAACACCCATAAAATCCCAACTGTACCTTGTCAGCAGCTGCCAGCAAGTCATCAGCCATTTTGTCAAGATTTGGTGCCTTCCCCGTGTAAATAAAGCACATCATTTCCTTAAAAACTTCAGGCTCCACATCATTGATTTCAACCCGATTCTGTATCAGAAAAATGAAGCTTATTAAGATCCTGACAAGATGCTAAAGGTTTCTTTTTACCCAAGCTCTTTTAGTATTCAGAAATTTGCTACAAACTATTTAGAACATGTACTACTTGCGAAAAAAAGAAAAGAAAGAAAAAAAAAAGAAAAAGATGTGGATGGAATAAGAAAAATTCTAAATTGTATTTCACATTCTCTACTTCTCCCTATCCCACCCCAGTTTTTTTTTCCCCAAGAGTAACAAAGGTAACAATTGCCTCCTTGATCCCTTTCTTCCTCCCTTCAGGACAGTTGAAGCAGAGACCTGCATCTAATGTAAGAAAAACAGTTAAAAGGTGACAATAGTCACAAACACTACCTAAGAAAGTTACCTGACCAGTGATGCTAAGAGTTGACTACAGAGCTATTCACCTAGCTGCACAAGTTCTCCTTCCTTCAGGAACTTACCTTTTTACTCTCTTCCATCTCATGCTCAAACATGGCGCTGAAAACCGGGGAACGCGCTACGGCAGTGGGGAAAATAAAACACAGTTAGAGACCTTCTTTTACTCTTTAGGAGGAGCTAAGTGCAGCCTGCCAACACCTCAACAACTGTCCTGCTACTTAACACATGAAAAATTCTCCTGTAGTAGCCAGGACAAATTCAGCACAACTGCTGAAGATGTGACGTGATGCAATGTGGTCAATGTAGCTTCAAACTGGGTATGGGAGAACTTCTTAAGTCCTTTCAAAACAAGTCTGAAGAGCACAGGGATGGTAAGTTTCTTGATTTTACAAGAAATTATTTCTTTGGAAATGTGGTAACTTCTGACAAATGCTCTAGGAATACATTATAATACACTACAGCCACAGAATAATCCTCCTACCATCCTCACCATAGCAGGAGACAGCAATTAAAAAACCAAGTAGATATTCTCTACCCATAACAGTTCATAAACTGATTTTTTACTACAGCTCTGCAGTCAAAATAGCTGCAGAAGCCTCCTTTAAAGATGAAGTAACTCAAAAAAAAAAAACCAACCAAACCCCACTTGTTGTCTCCTATCCTGCTAAGGCTCATCCAGCTCAATACCGACCTGCTAGTATGGCTTTGTGAGCCTGGAACTCCTGGCCTGCAACGCACAGGCAGCAGTCCGTGAAGCGGGAATTCTCCCAGAGTCCTCCCAACTCATCTGCCAAGCGGCACTCCGGTACCTTCACCATGTTCATAGTGTTCTGGCCAGAGATATTGACAGAGTCCTGTACCACACTGACCTGGAGGAGAAAAGAAAGCAAACAACCCAAAAAACTCAAAAATCCACACTGGAAAACTTAATGTCCCTACAGGAAGTTTTTCTTTCCAGGGTAAGTAAAAGGAAATGCAAAGCAAAGCCCACACCTCTCAAGCAGAATCACTGTATGACTGGAAATCGCTATATTTTTAAGACATCCTTTCTACCCTACCTCAACTCTGCTCTTCCAGAGTGTCTGTCCCAAGTCCTAAATCACACCAGCAGATATTCTTCTCAACTCCAAATTAACAGCACTTCTATGCAATTTAATCATAATTTTATTAGATTATTTCCTAAGGAAGCGGAATCTTATTTTTCTGCCTTTACAAACATCATACCTGACCTAGTTTTTTTCCTTCTATCAACACCCTGAAAATCTCCCCAATCAATAATGCAATACAGACAGCAGTACAAATGAAAATGAAGTATACAGAGAGCTTCTATAACTAAGCATGTATGCAAGGGCAGTGTCTGACACCCCCTGCCCTCCCCAATGTCTTGTTGCTTCTGGTTCTAAATTTCTTGGAAAGTTCAATGCTTCCATTAAATGATGAAATAAAATAATAATAAAAAACCACCAATCTAAACAGTAAGTTTAAAAAAGCAGTTTTATGTCAAGTAATGAGGAAGATCTGGAGAAGGCAGATAGATTCCTTATCACCTGCTCTGAAGGAGACACGGGTAGGCAGGGGCCATACCTCACCATAGTGGCTGATGAACAACCTACACAAAGGGAACTGTTCGTGAAGAACCTATTCAGCACTGAACCATTATTGTTAAACAGGCAGTAAATTGTACACCTCCTACAGCAGACTTCAATTAGAAACAAATCAGAGTGACTAATACTACCCTGCTATAACAAAGAAGAAAGGAAGAAGCTGATGGACAGGGAAGCATATGTGAGACTATTTCCTGGATTTGCTGTCAAATCCAAGTTAAATTTCAGTTTTATTCATAATAAATGGGCCAAGAAGAATAATGGATGGCAAAGGAAGCTTCACAGTTATGTAAAAGGAGAAGTAAATGATGAAGCGAGAGAGATCTTCCACAGAAAAAAAACAAAAAACCTGCTGACAGCACATACCTCAACTCTTAAGAAACCTCCAGTGGGTTTCTCATGGCAGACACGTGTTGTATAAACTATACAACACTCAAAATCAAACAAATACCAGATGCTGCTTGCCAAAGGACACTAGTGATTAGTCACAGCAAGTGTGAGGAAGCTAATATTCTTCATCATGCCTTTGACAGATACAAAATCTTTTTGCTCTGGGACATCTAGACCAGCAACATGGACTCAAGGACAGAGGAAAACTCATCAGATTCATTAAAAAAGAATTCTAAGACGTAGATCACTTGCTGGTGGTTCAATACTGATTATAGGCCAGCCAAAAAGGTTTGCAAACTGTGTCTCAAATCAACAAATAAATCCTCCTCCAAATAAATCAACCAATAAATACATGGAAAAAAGTCAGTTACTGCCATGAAAACCTGTTACACGGCTTTTTACATAAGGAGTTTAGTCTGGTAGATTCCAAGTGGTGACCAGCCTTAGAGGTCAAAATAGATAAGGTTTTCCTTAAGTTCTTTCCAGTATCTTAGCAAAGGAACCAATGGTACCTAGCTCAGAAGGGAGCTATTACCATAACTTTGGGAACACCGTCTTCTTGGAGATTTACCAGAACTACATTTACCTATAATGTTGGAAAATAATTTAAACAGCAAAAAGTAATGCAGCTGGGATATGAACAACCAACTCCACCAGCAAAACAGAGGCCAAAAAATCCCCAAACTGACAACTAAATGAGGTCAGATTTGAAGTGTTTGACAAGGAACATAATTCTCTGCCTTAACAGCATTTTCAGCAAGGCATTATCCATGTTCAGCACCGAACATGAGCAGAAAGTAAAAGGTTTTCTCCTTTTAACTTTAATAAAGCAATGAGAAGGTACAGCAGAGACACTCAGCAACCTTCTGGTCTACAGAAAACTCCCAACATATCCCCACATAGCAGTACTGGATGTTGAGATGCTTGTTAACTCCTTAGACAGTTGCTACATACAAAACATGCTTGCTGAAAGTCCAGATATGAACAGCATCACTCGGCACCTGTGGCCAGCAGGGAAGCATTAGGAGAGCACATGGCACCCTGGTTTACATGCTCAGAAACTTATAAGCTCAGGGAAAAAAAAAAAAGAAAATTAAAAAAAAGCGGGGGGGGGGGGGGGGGGGGGAAATCCCAAAACTAAGCTGTTGGAAGTTCTTGCTACACTGTTCCAGACAGTAAAATGTTCCCCTCTTGATATCACTGAATTGCAGATTTCTTCCATGCTAGACTGTAGAACAAACTGAAATAGAAAACAGAAGATATCAAGGCCAGGTGAAGGCAGCAGCAAGTTGTCTCTTCATTCAGAACAAACAAAACCACTGAGCTGAAGCTTTTGAAGGGAGTAATTCAGTAAAGAGTGGACTGACTTGAATTAGCACTGGTTGCCAAGACTACTGGTGGATCTCAGGTTTATCTACATCACACCTCACAAATTGCCTTCCCAGACATTAATTGTGGAGTGAAACTCCACAAGTTAGAAGTTTTCTGGCTCTTTTTATCATGAAGGAAAGAGTAATTGTCAGATCTACAGAGGTGTCATCCAAGACACTGTCTTCTCCCCCTATATTGCTCCAAGTGTTAAAGGAAGGGCTCCTTGCATGACAATAATAATTTATGCCACTGATTTAATACAGATCCTTTAGGAGATGTTTGTTATTTTAAATATATGCATGTTTATGATGGCTAAACAAAACAGAACCCCAAACTAAAGACCCAAACAGCTGTCAAACAACTTGGACTGAAGCATTTCGTTCACTCTTGAAAGGAAACATAGCAAAAGAAAAGACTTCCATAAAAAACACTGCAGGAGATCCAAAGAGAGAACAACTTGTTCTACCTGTCTTCTGGCAAAAATCACAGCTACAGGAGGTATTTTGCAGTTAAAAAGACAATGGAAACAAAACAGCAGAAGCTCTGAAGATACTAAATTAGACAGTTTACATTTGCTCATTAAGGTTTCTAAACTTAAATATCTAGTTTTAGAAATAACTGTCTGCATCTTTCTCTGAAATAAGTATTAGTGAAATAATATTTTTGTGAGCAGTTTAGAAAAATACAAACACAATGAACAGAAACCTGTGGTTACTAGAAAATTCATTTACCTCAAATTTGTCTGAAATTTCTCTTTTTTTTTTTTTGCTGTATAGACACACTTAGAAAAATACAGAAAACTCTTCTTAATTCAGTAGCCAAGTAATGAGTGGGCCAGTTTCCACTACAGAGCTTGTGTTGGTTACTATCCCAAGTGAGTTTCAAATTAAGGAGTACAAACAGATGGATGGTAATACTAAATCAGAAGTGAAGTGATAATCAAACATGCATCATCACAGGTAAAAGACAAATAAAAATAAATGGAAGTGACATGTGATGAATCACATGCAGAAAAAACCACCAGCCACACAGGCACATGCACACACACACAAATAAAAATCTAAGTGCCATATAAACATCCAGTATTTCTCCTGACACCTCTGACTCCTTAAAAGCAATGATGAAAAATAAGGTCACATCTACCTTAAGCTAATGGAACTGTTATTCTTTCAGCTGTACAGAAAGACTTACCTCACAGAAGAGAGTGAGTTTGTCATCTGGAAGAAGTCCATTGGCTTCATCCAAAAGAAAGTCTCTTCTAATAAATTTTTTGAATCCCCAGTCCTTGCCTTGTACAAATCGATAGGCTCGCTGGCTCTCTGGAAGAAAAGATACACGGGTGCTTCAAACACCAGCTGAGTGACTCACTTGATCAAACAGCAAAAGACAAACAAGTGACCCCATCAGACAGAAAGAGTTTTTACACACCCATTGCTTTTGTTTCTTCTCCCTTAGCGTTGAGGATGGAGAATTTGAACTTTGCTCGAACTTCACTTTTTGGACAGCTCACCAGCAGCAGATAGAGGGATAGATAATCTTTACTTTCTTCATCCAAGCCTTTTGGGTTCACACGTAAACACCTGTAGAAGCAAGCATTGGAATGAGACGTCAGGAACAGTTTTTGGCAGGTCACTCACAGCTTTCAAAGAAAGGGCATTGTGGAATTTTCACAATAAAATGTACAGCAAATAGTTCTAACAGTCACTGAACCACAAAGAAATAATACATAGGTAAATAGAGTGGAACTACATGTTGCAGTCAGCCTCATGCAACATCCCCAGCACAGATTAATAACATACAGGCAGTAACTGTGGGCAAACCAATTCAAAAACAAAAACCACAGGGGAAAAGAGGGGAGGAGTATGGTTTAAATTACTGAAAAGCAACCTGGATGTCAACTTTCATAAAAAGAAATTGAAAGAAACAGGAGAATGGAAGCAATGGATTCGAAGAAGTGCAACAAATCCAGAAAAAAGGGAAATAAAATTCCACATGAAGTAATTGAAAGGAAAAATGCATTTCTGGAAGGTTGGTAGTTTCTCAAAAACATAATACTAGGGTATTTTCTTCACACTTCTGTGTGAAGAAAAGGTAGCAAGTGCAGGAAGAGACTAACTCACTTGACACAGAATCTAACAAAAAGCAAGAACTAGGCCAAATGACTAACAGCTCAAACACATAAGGACAAAAAAAAACAAAATCAGAAAGATCTAGACATTAGAATGAGATCTGACTAGCAAAGGTTACAAAGGTAAGTCATTTAACAACAAAAAGCAGTCCAAGGAAAGCACAGGTCTGCCACCCAAAGGAAGGGAACACAAACTGTATCATACACACACACACACACACTAAATTATCTTGTGGTTTGCCACAATCTGTACTAAGGAGGTTTAAAGAAACATGCTAACATCAGCAAGAAGGGATAAAATAGGAACCAGTTGTCCATGGATCTCCTAGGTCAGAAATGACTCACAGTAGATACACATTCGGACCAAAGTCTGCTCTGAATTACTGGAAATTACCTGAGAACTCAGGGAAGATAAAAAAGATTCTAAAGGAAAGGAAAAGGGCAAAAATAATGTCATCTTTCAGAAGCACAAACTCCTGGGCAGAAGGAGTTACAGAACATTTGTCACTTGGATCATCTCTGTGTTAAGTTTCTCAATTCACAAAAAGCTCCCATGAAGAGAATGGTGACACAGTAGCAATAGTCTGAAATTGTAGGATTTAAAGTGTAGACAAAAATTATCTTTTTAATAACATGGAGTATTAGGGACTGAAACCAGGAGGCTGAAATAGAGCTTGAATATACTGGCTGTGGACTCTCATTGGTTTATAAGAACTTGTTAAGATAAATGTCAGTAAAAAAACCAAACAAGCAAACTTAAGACATTAATAATCCTCCACAGCATGTCTCTGCTCCAAGGTCAGATGTACTTTCCCTTCCACCTATGGCATCTATTACTTCTGATATTTTCCATTACCAGAGAAACACTCCCAACAGCCAGATCAGCGTGGGCAGCAGGTCGAGGGAGGTGATTCTCCCCCTCTACTCTGCTCTTGTAAGGCCCCACCTGCAGTGCTGCCTCCAGTGCTGGAGCCCCCAACACAAGAGAGACCTGGACCTGTTAGAACAAGTCCAGAGGAGGCCACAAAGATGATATGAGGGCTGGAGCAGCTCTGCTGTGAGGACAGGCTGAGAGAGTTGGGGCTGTTCAGCCTGGAGAAGAGAAGACACTGGGGAGACCTTCTAGTGGCCTCCCAGTACCTGAAGGGGCTACAAGAAAGCTGGGGAAGGACTTTTTATGAGGGCAGTTAATTACAAAACAAGGGGTGATGGCTTGAAAGTGGCAGAGGGGAGATGGAGCCGAGATGTGAGGAAGAAATTCTTTGGTGTGAGGGTGGTGAGACAGTGTCCCAGGTTGGCCAGAGAAGCTGTGGCTGCTCCTCCCTGGAAGTGTTTGTGGCCAGGTTGGATGAGGCTTTGAGCAACCTGGTCTAGTGGAAGGTGTCCCTGCTGCTGGCAGGGGGGTTGGGACTGGATGAGCTTTAAGGTCCCTTCCAACCCAAACCATTCTATGATTCCATGATCCTCACAATTGTTTTGTGTGTCCAAACACTCTGCTGAAGCAAAAACACATTCTCCCCGTGCTTATGTTGCACATCCTTGGAAGCAAGAACCTGTGAGCAGTACGAGCCGTTTTTTAGGTACTTTCTCTGTTATAAAACCCCAAATTCTTTCACAGAGTTGTACAAACAGGGTGAACCTCTCTGCTCTATTTCTTACCATTTGAGTTTATCATTGGCTCCAGATGAAAAGGTTGAGCTTTTGATGACTTCACCCATTTCTTCTCGGCAGAAGCTAAAGTTGTTTATGGTCCACATGTAGGAAAACTTCACCACCTTGATCTGAAAACAAAGGATAATAGGCGGTTTAGGGTCATGCTCATTCACCCTGGCCATCTTAAAGGCAAAACCTGAAAATTTGGAAGTTCTACTGAGTCATTTGTGTGACAAATAATCCCAAGTACAAGACAACAGTCTGGAAATGGCTGCCAGTGGCAGCTGGACCATTCCAACTTCAACCAATTGTCCCCTCTAAAGTTCTACCAAAGGTAGAGGGGAACATTCCATTGTTGCTTTGATGAACACTCACTGCTAGCTAGTATGACATCATCTGGAAATCCAGAATCTAAACTTGTTTTGAATAAATTTCAGGTTCTAATGTCACTACACCAGGATTATCTCATCACAGTGTGGACTTACCTGAGTGTAGCACCAGCTCTCTGCTACAGGTCCACTCGACATTTCTGCCGGAGGAGGAGGACTCGGCACCCTTGACATCGCCAGTTTGAAGACTGAACAGAATTTCACAACTCAGCAGAAAAAATTTATAATTGAACTTCACCCTGTCAAGTCCCCAAAAAGAGAAAAAACCCAAATTTAGAACAACAGAAAAAAAAACTTCAGGAGTTTTTTTTAACTTGCTTTTAACATGAGATGCAAGTTAAATCCATCATGCTTTCTCTCTCCCTGCCAGCATCTTCAAAATACAATGTTATATTTGAATATTTTCAAGCACTACTATATGTTTCCCAAAGAGGGGATATACCACCTCTGTTCCTTCTTTGAAACTGAAGCTCCTTATAGGAATAAGCCTAGCATATAATAACCTTTAAAGAGTGCAAGACTCAAAACAGTAGACTCCCCACTTGACTTAGGATTTACTACTGGGATTTATTTACTGGGATTTATTTACCCTGAGGCCACCATTTGAACTCTCTACTTAGTTACTATTTTCATTCTGAGAATCTCAGACTACCAGAGATCAGATTTGCCAAGTGAATTTCTTCATCTGAAAAAGCTACAGGTAGCAACATGCAACCCAAACTCAACAGCAAGACAGAACCCTAGGTTCAGGATGACTCCACTGACATCAACAGAATAATTTCCTGTAGCTCAAACCTTCTCCTGAAGCCTTGCTATTAGGGAAAGTGTTGGTAATGATTTCTCTACTTCAAACCAAATCCTTTTGGACAGAGGGAAATTCTCATTTCCTTTCTATGCTAGTGAAGTTCCCAACGTCTAAGTGCCAAGTCAAATTGTCACCTGTAGAGAACATATGGGGTTAAAATCATCACAACACACCTGAATGAATATAGATAGAACTGATAAAACGGGAACCTAGTTACCAGAATGGAGATTTTAAACCAAAAATAGAATAATCAAATCCATCTCTGATCTCAAATACACAAAATATCTTCAAAGATGAACTCAGAAACTAGGATTCATAACTCTGGCAGATACAAAAGCATCACAGGCCTTACAGTTCAGCCTTCTGCTAAAAACTTTGTTGTTTTTCAGGTGATATTTATCTGCCTTCCTCTTACTGCACAGGACAACCAGAGAACCATGAGAACACCATTGCTGTTAGTTCTGTCCTTGAAAGGATTAAAAAAGGATGAGTAAAAGACATAAAATCATTATCTTGCAATATGAATTGCTTGAAATATAAAGGTTGATATTGATGTTCGTTGGGGGAGAAAAGTAAAGCACAAGCTCTGGCTCTTGAGGAAGGCAGAGTCATTATTTTTTGACAGGAAATGGAGGAAAGCATAAATATACCCCTAAAAATCCTGTACCTCAAAATGACAGGAGAATATTCACAATAAGAACATAAACATATATGCACAGAATTCCCCTCAAACTACCATCAATATAATTTGGAGTCTTTAAGTACAGTCTGGATTTGAGGCCAGGCTCCAGGGGCAGAGCAGATTTCACCTCAGCAAGGCTCACATCAGCCTCCGCTCCAGTTTACAGCCTTGTACTCAGGTTTTGAGTTCTATGGACCTTCAGGAAGTACCCAGAAATACTGGTGCACAGGTATTAGCTAACAGTAAAACAAGACTGGGATATTTCAGGTTTAATTTCATTTAAAAAAGCACAAATGAGTCCATGTAAACACTGAAAAAAAAATATAGATACTCACTATCAGGAACTAAGAAATAAGTATTTAACCCTGTTGAGATGCAGGTTTAACTCCTTAAATTTATTTCCTGGAGCAAAGCTGAGGGGTAAACAACTAACTCCATAAAGATCTGAACCACAGGCACCCAGGACTAAGGTAAAACCAAGTGCTCTCGGATCAAACTGCTTTACAAGCTTCTTGCATTTGCAGTTTGTGCTGTTTATGTGGAAAGAGGGAAAAAAAAATAATTTTAAAATGCTGATTTCAAAAGAAAAGAACACCAATCTGCACTTTAGGTACTTGCTGTAGATTTTATGACATTAAACTTAAAATTCCCACAATTCCTCCAAAGAAATTCAATTAAACCACTCAGTGTCATTCAAATAAAGTTAAAATTAGCAGACACTACTTTGGAATACTTGGCTAACTGCCCTTCCAGGGGCAACACTCAAGTCTTGCCTCCAAGGACATCATTGCTTCACTGTCTCCAGTCACACTGTCTTTGAGGGACAGATAAAATCTGAAATTCCAGCCCAAAAACCCCACCTCCTCCTCACCACAGCTGAGGGGACGATGCCTTTTTGCTGGTTTTAAGTCTATGGGCAGCAGAAACCCAAGTTTTTCCTGTCCCCTCAGGGTTCACAGAAGCATTTGCTCAACTCCACCCAGGCTCTTACATTGTTCTGTTCACAGCTATTTTTAATCAACATTATTCCAGTGATGTGTTTTGTAGCACAGGCACAAAGGACAGGGACACAAAATTCCTGAGAGCTAAAAAAAAAGCAGCCAGGGAAAGGAAGAAGCTTCTCAAACTCACCTCCTCACCGATGGCAACCTGTCTGAACGCTGAGCAACAAGATGCTAAGCCTAATGAAAAGGTTTGACCAGAAGAAAGGAAAATGAATCAATGAAAGAGTGGGATGTGAAATTAAGTTTTTTGTGGGGTTTTTTTGGTTAAAATTGTAGTTAATTTTCAGTGATTTTTAGTTTTTAACTAACATGTCCTCAAGCTACTTGCAACACGGAAGTATTCCGGTCTCTTTTAAAATACTTCCTTATGCAGAGTGAGAAATAATGCAACTTTTATTTAAGAAACATTAGAGGGATGAAGAAATGATTTAAAATAACTTAGCTTAGAGTAACTTCTGCGTTCTCTGAAACCCCAGTACAGCCCTCCTTACATCTCCCCACATACCTGGTGCGAAACAGGAGGTGTGAATTAAACCTCAAGCCACAAAAACCTACTCAAATCTTCCTTCTAACAGGGACTGTGGGCACAGCCCATCACTGCGAGACACCCTGGAGCTCCACGTCCTGGAGAATGGCTGGAGTGTTTGATTAGCGTCTCCCTGGTGACCTCGTGAGGCCATAATATAGTAGAATAGACTACTTCAGCTGGAAGGGACCTACAACCATCATCTAGTCCTACCACCTGACCAATTCAGGGCTGACCAAAAGTTAAAGCCTGGGTTTTTTTTAAGGGCACTGTCCAAAAATGCCTCAAACACTGACATCATCCACCTCCCCAGAAAGCCTGTTCCAGCGTTTGACCACCTTCTTGGTAAAGAAATTATTCCTAAGGTCCAGTCTAAACCTCCCCTGGTGCAGCTCTGAACCACTCCCACATGTCTTATCACTGGATACCAGGGAGAAGAGATCAGCACCTCCATCTTCACGTCCTCAGAAGCTGCAGAGAGCAATGAGGTCACCCCTCAGCCTCCTTTTCTCCAAACTAAACAAGCCCAAAGTCCTCAGCTGCTCCTCACAGCACGTTCCTTCCAGCCCTTTCACCAGCTTTGTTGTCCTCCTCTGGATGCATTCAAGGAACTTCATATTCTTCTTCAATTTTGGGGCCCAGAATCATACACAGTATTCCAAGATGAGGCCTCACCAAAGCTGAATACAGTGGGATCATCATCTCTCTTGACCAGCTGGTTTTGCCCAGGATGGGGTTTGCCCTCTTGGCTGCACATTGCTGGCTCCTGTTGAGCCTGATGCCAACCAGTAACCCCAGAACCCATCCTGCAGAGCTGCTCTCCAGCCACTCCTCTCCCAGTTTATACTTCTGCCTGGTGTTACTCCATCCTGGGTGCAGTATCCAGCATTTCAACTTGTTAAATTTCATCCTGTTAATCACTGCCCAATGCTCCAATCTATACACAAGATTGTACAGACCCTCAAGAGAGTCAACAGCATCTCCTAGTTCAGTATCATCAGCCAACTTGCTAATGGTGCATTCAACTCCTCCATTCAGATCATTGATAAATATATTGAACCCTGAGGAACACCACTGGTGACAGATCACCAGCCAGACGTAGCCCCATTCACCACAACCCTTTGAGCTCTCTCTTTCACCCAGTGAACTTGCTCACCCCACAACTTGTCCAGAAGGATGCTATGAGGGACATCATCAAAAGCCTCACTAAAATCCAGAAAAAACTACACCCACCATCTGCTTTTCACCCACAAGGTGGGTTGGTGACCCCATCATAGGAGGACATGAAATGAGTTAACAGGACTTTCCCTTTGTGAACCCATGCTGGCTGTGCCCGATGATTGCGTTATTCTCTAAACACCTTTCAACAGTGCCCAGTATAATCTTCTCTGTAATTTTCCAGGAACTGAGACTAGACCAACAGGTCTGTAATTCCTCAGCTCTTCCCTCACACCCTTCTTATAAACTGGAATAACATTGACCAGCTTCCAGTTAGCAGGGATCTCCCCAGACCCCTAAGGCCTTTGGCAGATGATCCAGAGGGGTCCTGCCATAACATCCACTAGCTCCTTCAGTACTCTGGGGTGAATCTCACCAGGCCCTGTGGACTTGTGCACATAATTAACACTGTGAACATAATTAGCATTGTGAACAATGCTGTTCTCCTTGCTTGGCTTTGGAATAAGTACAAGGAATAGACCCAGAACAGTTTGGATAAGGAACCCACTTCCATGGAAGGTATTTATCAGCAATAAGCAGTTTTCTCCAAGACAACTTCTACTTCCAGGTAAACTGAAGCAATGAAAACTCCACACACACATCAGAGAAGTGGTTGAACAGGAAAGGCAACTACACAGTTAAAAGACTCCAGCGGGTCCTTCTTGAAGACAAATTGGTAAATTTAATGGTAACACCTCCCTTTATGTCATGAAAATGAGGGATCAATGAGGAGGGA
>NW_010296547.1:9374-10651 GCF_000700745.2 Antrostomus carolinensis | reverse complement strand
AACAACTTCTTATGTTACAATGGCACGTTCATCAAGCCTGGGAACACAGAGAGAAGCTGAAGGGTTTCTGGATGGAGGGCAGAAGTTAATCATAGAATGGTTTGGGTTGGGAGGGACCTTAAAGCTCATCCAGTCCCAACCCCCCTGCCAGCAGCAGGGACACCTTCCACTAGACCAGGTTGCTCAAAGCCTCATCCAACCTGGCCTTCAACACTTCCAGGAAGGAGCAGCCACAGCTTCTCTGGACAACCTGGGACACTGGCTCACCACCCTCACAGGGAAGAATTTCTTCCTAAAGTCCTGTACCTTTCACTGGTCTCCAAGGAGCAAACTCTAGGAGACTGTAGCCATCAATTCTATAATAGGGGAAGGAAACAGATAAACCTGTGATACAAAAATGGAAACTTTAACAGCTACTTTCTGTATTTGAACAGGATTTTAAGATTTACCTAAATATTACCTCCATCTGACATGCACAAAAAAGTTCTAGAAAGTTTCCGTGGTCTAAAGGCAAGAAAAATGTATGAGTTTGAGATACACAGGACTATTTAATTTTCTCTGAGTTACTGTCACTTTTATTTCTTATATCCTTTCCTCCCAGATGGCTTGGATAGGCAGGTGGTAATAAAAGTTATGACAACGTGCTAATAGAATTGCTGCACGCCAGCGTGTCATTCGTTATGTTTTTAAAATGGCCCAGAGGGGACAAAGGTTCTAGATTTTAAAGATTTTTTTCTATTATTTGGAAAATACTTTCAGTCTAGTAAGTCAAAGCTTCCTACAGATGCTTTGTGAGGCAGTTAAATAACAGATGTTAAACTCCCAACATACCCCTAACTCAATACAGCAATCAACCATCAAATATTTGTCATTAAATGGCATCGCTGGTACTTCTACTGCTGCAGCAAGTCAAAATGGGAATAAAAAGATAATATCCATCACTGGCTTTTGCAAAAATTACCAGGAAGGGAAAAAATTGGTCACTTGCCCTGCTTTGCAAGCACAGGGACAGGGGAAACACAGAAAAAGTCACTGAAATATATCCTTACAAGTATGCTGTAGAAACAACTGTGTGTTCTTCCATCTTCAAATGCTGAATGGCTTTTCTGGCACAGACCAACATGAAATGCATTTTAAAAAGAACCACAGCTGACTTAAGGTAAAATGAAGTTTCTGAAATCAGCAGGGCACCCCCGGTGTTTATTTGCTCATGAACACTTAATACTTCACCAGTTCACACTTCTTCACTAACAGCCCTGGCACCTCTGAACTAGGAG
>NW_010296547.1:0-9355 GCF_000700745.2 Antrostomus carolinensis | reverse complement strand
GGGAAATATTTTGTAAATAGTTTGGATATCAAAATTCTTTCTGGCCAGGAGAAGCAGGGATAAACTTAAAGGTCCAGGCATAAAGATCAAGTCACAGGAAACAAAATACTAAATATTATTTTATGGACCCCTGTGAGTCCATGTACAGTCTGTGAGTCTCTTACTTCCTTGGATATAAATAGCAAACAGCTCTTGTCTCTGGATATAGTTAAGATTACAGTTAAGAAAAAGAGTAATTCTCACCTCATTCACAACCACTTCCAGATGAAGACATTTTATCTAAAAACCAGAGCCAGATGAGACCTTTTTGAAGCACAGGAAATGTTCCTTTGCCACCTTGTCCTCACAATTACCTCCTGAATTCACAGCTGTACCAAGACATACCAGCTCAAAACTTCAACTACTGTAGGAATCAACAGTCAAAACTAATTCTGTGAGCAGCAGAGACTTGACCCGAGAGAGAGGTGGGGAATCTCAACTCACCAAATCATTCTGGAAGAGGCCTCAAAATTATGAGAGTTTTGCTAAACAGCCTGTCAACTTCTACTTCTTTTCAAAACTACCTTTTAAGAAACCAGAAGTTTACACCAGAAATTTCCATGTATATTCATTTTCCATAAGCTTTACTCTGCAAAAGATAACTTACAGAAGTCTGGAAAAGAAGTCTATTTTTAATTAAGTGTTTCAAAAACCGAGGTGATTGCTTCTTGCACCAGCAACGTATCAAAGACTATCCAAGAACAGCTCAAAGCACAGAGAAAAGGAGCAGGACAAAGATAATTGGAGCAATAAAACAAGGGGATGAGATATGGAAGCACAGGAAAAGACCATTATCTGCCTGCACTCTTCAAAGCCTTGGAGAAGACAATGGAAGGTCTGAATTTGCTGCCATAAAGAAGAAAATTTAAAAATTAAAAGCAAGGTAAAGCAAAGAGAAAAGTGGGATGCAATAATATCTAAGTAGTGGATGAATAAAATGAGTAAGTTTTCAGATTTTAATGTTTACACTAAACAGGGTGTCAAAGAATCACAGAATGTTGGGGATTGGAAGGGACCTCAAAAGATCACCCAGTCCATCTAGTGTCACATCACTCTTCCTACTTGGCAAACCACAGAAGAAAGCAGTGATGGGCAAAGCACACACACCCCAAGTTAGACTGACTGTAACCTCTCCTGCGTGGTAGGAAATCTTCTCTGGCTGCAAATGCAGGTTGAAAGTCAGGCACAGTGAATTCCAGAGGTTACACAAAGTTACCTAATTATTAACATGGTGATGGAGAAGAGACTGCACCTGTACCAATAAAAATAGACTAAAATTAGAAATCAACACTTATGAAAGTGACCCACAGCAAAAAGCTATGCCTTTAAAGAAAATCCTGGTTTACACAAGCCAGAGGCTTATCTTTCTGGAATAAAGAAATGCAAACAGTCCTACAACAAGAAGCCAACCACCACCTGGAAAAAACAAACTATAAAGGAGTAACAATGAGAATATATACAGAATAAGAATGGGATATACACCAACTTAACTGGACCTGAATTAGAGGGAAGAATAATCTATGCCAAAAAAAAAAAATAGTTGGTGAATTAAGCTTGAACACTTTCTAAAAACCAGGAATGTCCACGTGACACCTTCCTCTACCTTCTGTGCTCTTAAATCCAAAACCAGATCTTACCTAACCCGTAACCTGTTAAGTGCCACAAAAACTGCTGAGCTCAAAATGACACATGGAGTTTCATTTACAATCTTCAGTCATAAGAGAACAGACTGGAAAATCAACACAACCAGAGCAGAGAGATTAAAAGAATCAACTGGCATCCAAGGGAAGATGCACAGCAGGTTAAAGGACCTACAACTTCTTATTTGGGAGATAAAAAGTAAATAGAGAGAACCTGTTTTCCTTAAACCTGTGCTTTTCTCTTAATTCCACAGCACTACACATCAGTCCTAATTCAGTTCATAAATTGTCTCCATTATATCACTTAGTACTTGGATGTGTAACTTCTTTTTATTATACCCCAAAGTTACTACATACATTAGAGAAGGTCAAATTGCTGAGGTCACAACAGGGCGCTCTGGACGCTGCCTTAAATCAAGATTTTAATTAAGGCAGACACATACACTTTAACTCAGTTTATCAAGTTTATAATCAAGTCAGAACATCCAGAACTACCTTTTTTTTTTTTTTTTCACATGACAGATTATGGAAAAGTAGAGAAGTTACCCAGAAAAATTAATTTTCAACACAGTTAACATGAGAGATAAAGAGTTATTTCAAAACACACTGAATATTGGCAGCCCCCTAGAATTCAGTTACTTCCATGTTGAGAAATATTCCAAAACTAAAGGTTTCTTTTCCATTCTTGGAATGTTTTTAATTTTTTCCCTTAAACCAATGTTCCTGCTATAAAACAGGGGAAAAAAAAAATTAAAAAAAGAGGCTTGGTCACCTACAAAAATCATAATTTGTATGAAATTACCAAGGAATGGGACAATTGTCAGTGAAACACCAGCACTGTAAGGAGAATTACAAGTTTTATATATATTTTGTAAGAAAAGAAACACCATCATTCTTTAGCTATAGACCATCTATCATCCCATCCCCTTCTTTCCCCAAGTATCACCAGATAAAATAGCAAACAGCAAAAACTAAACCAAGGAAAGAGGGAGGAATTTACACCAGTAAATATAAAAAGTAAGCAAATTCTTAAAAGCAAACAAAACTCTTTTTTTTAATTTTAGAGTTACTGTTGCATTTAAGTCACCACTCCTACTTTCACCAGATGTTTGCCTCTTCTTTAACTCTTTCTACTTCCATCTTTAATCCTCTTGAGGTACCTCCTGAGATGCTTAAACCTTAAATCTTCAAAACTGTTTTTCCTCAGAAGTTAATCTTCCTCATAATTTTTTAATTCACTTCATAAGCGTGTTAAAAATAAATAAATCTCTTCCTTCTTTTTCTCCAAAATCCCCTTTTTCACCTCTTTTCCCTCCTGCTCGTTTCTCTCCTCTCATAAGGAAAAACATTACTTGAACAGACCAGCTTAGGTCTTACAGAAACAACTGGCTTGAGCAGACTTCTGTCTTCAATAAGAAACTTGATCTTATTTTGAAAATAACAGTTTTTGTTATTATCCATGAACTCTTTTATTTTAAATTCTCCCTCACAGGCAAATCATAAAGAGTATTTTACAGCTTCAATTTCTCCTCGGAGGGTAAATTGTTACCTGTCACTTGTCAAGTCACTTAGTTGCTGTTTTATTTAATTATTTTTTTTGTTTCAAGTAAAACATTTGCACTTTCATTGTCTGGAAGTCATCTTCCAAATTAAAAGATAAAGCCATGAAAAGTACTCTTTCCCAGAAAACCTCCTAACATGCTGGGGGAAGACTCTGACTCTGACAGCAGGCTGGCAGCAGCAGGGTTTTTCTCCCCTCCGTAGATTGTTCATCTCTTGCAAGAGCAACACGCTGCTAGAAATACCTCACACCTCTAAAATCCCAACAGATTCCTGGGCAGTTGAAAAATAACTGGAAGAAAATGCCTAAAGTGGTACAACATCTAATCAGACAACAAGCAAAAAAACTGAAAATGAAGCAGGAGTGAATTTTTCAATCGACTGTGCTGAGACCTGGTACTAAAGCACTCAAATGGGATTGCAGATCTGACCTCTAGCAAACCACCAAGGCTCTAATCCCCTCTGGAGCCTTTTATTTATATCAACCTTCCAGTAATACAAACATCTGGTAGTTTTCACATCACATTTTCCAGTTGCCATCTCACATTAATATTTCCAAGCGCTTATCAAAACCAACTTGATCTAAAATATAGTTTCTGATATTATTATTCTGGAAAATTAAGTTTTCAAATAATTAATTTAGAGATTACAACGCGTGGTCAAAACTAGACATCAAACTATTGGATTCTTTCACCTACTTGCAATTGCAGCACGACTTCAAAATGGTTCCAAGAATTATTTTAACCTGTTAAATGTAAAAGATCATACGATTGCCAAATAAAACACTCCTAGAATCAGCAGGCAAAGCCAGGTTTCTGGAAAAGCATGAAAAGAAATCAACCACTTGCTTCATTCCAAGAGAAAACTCACCCCAGGATTTATTTCTAACAGACAATAAATAGCAATTACAAGCACTTGAAAAGACTCCTGTTTGCAGCAGATCCTACAGGTAATGCTTCTCCAACACTTCTGGTTTTATAGGCAGGAAAAGTCCTTAAATTTCAAACTGACTTTGTTTAGTCTTTTCTCTGACCTTATGAGACATCAGTGTGAGAAGGAGTAAGGAGAGGAAGGAGATGAGAATCAAATTCCAACCAACTTCCACTTCCACATCTATATTTTCTTCAAAAAAAACCCCAGCAGCCGTGTTTTCTATAAAATGTATCACACTGACTTCAATAAGGCGTGATGGTTTTGCTAACAAAATTTTAATAATCTTACTCACATTCACATCAAAAAAATCACATCATACCATAAATCACACTCGGAAAATAACAACTGTGGCATTTGCCTACACTCCTATTTGAATATCCCAACCATTCCAGACCCAGATTATCGAATTAGTGAGACAAAGAGTGAAGAAAAATTTTGGTAGCTTAGATATTCTATATTTAATATATTCTACATTTAATATGTTTTCAGTCAATAGGAAAAAAAGACTGGGCCAGAGTCATCACTGTGTGTCTGTTCATATTAGTGACACTTTAGAAGCAGGGCAGCAAGGTGTATTTTTTTCACTGCTTTTAGCATTAATATTGTAATTTGTGTTAAAAGTGAAAAAAAAAAAAATCTCAAAGGAAGTATCTTGGACCCAGGAACTGATCTGCTGACTTTCTAAGCTGTTGTTGGCATAAGCTATTTATTGAATCTTTAAAAACCAGAAGGAAATGCAAAAGTACATGAAAATAAATTCCCAGAAGATATTTACATTTATTTCCCTTTTTACACCAACAAGCCATCTCCATAAACTGTGTCCAGCCTCAGAGAAGAAAACCAGTTCTTGTTGCTTTTGTTTTCTTCTTGCTAGCCTCTCTGTTCTTATAAAAACACTTTTAAAAATATCCCTACTGTTTTCCTCATTAATAGTAAAACTCAATGAGCTACTGTGCAATATTATTTAAAGGGAAATATCAATTATCTGTTAGCCAGGAACCAACTCTACATCACAGAAGTTATAAATCTTTACTACTGAGTAACACCAGGTCTTTTATCACACTTGCAGGTTTGGTAAGGTTGGCAGCAACCTAAAGGAAGGATGTTGCAAAACATTTCCAGGAGACAGCTAAATATCATCTACTGTAATGCTTGTCCTTGCACTCACTCCCTGATTAAAATTATATTATATAAAATTTAAACAGCTGTCATTTCACTGAATCTGACTTGCTAGAAAGCAGAGGTGTGTAAGGCAGAACACAGCACTTGACAGCACTTTTCAAAACTTCTGGTCTCAAACACCTACATCGACACACTCTTCTCTCCAGGAATAAGTATGAAAAAAGAAATTTAAAAAATCACAAGCTAAGAGGAAGTCTTAAGAAAATTGTCTGTCTCTGAAACGTGGCAGTGAAATACTGTTCCCTGAATTTCATTTACTGCCCACAAGCGCTTCTAAGAAATTAATCAAACGTACACACGTGGGGTTTTTTTAAGTACAACTTGTTGAGGTTGCGTACTTCTACAAAAAACACAGCTGGAGGAAATGAAAGAACCAATATAGTCGTGTTATTTAATATCATTCTGAAATTACAAAGGCAGATGTCTAAGGTCAGGATACCTACAACAGCCTGCCTACTCTGCAGCCGAGGAAGATGATGCCTTCACCGTAAGATAACAGATTCTCACAGGGGGGGATATAACAACCTCCTTTAACAGTCACCACAGTTAATCTGTAGGCATGTTTCTAGCCATGTTAACTGAAAACTTCCCCACTGATGCAGTCAGCTTCTGTTCTAGCCTCTTTACGCAGCAACACTTGGGAGGCAGCCAGGCAGCTTCTCTGCATTGCCATCCAGCAGCTCCAGACGACGTGGTGGTGTACTTGTCTCCACCTGCTCGCCAGTCTCACTGCTAGAAACTCATCTCTAAAACCAGGGTTGTCATCTCAGCTTTTCCTTCAGACGTACAGGGAAATCCAGTATTTTAAATAAGAAAATAAAATTTAAAGGGATTTCTTTTTAAGAGAAGAGAAGTGAGGCCTCGCTAGCTTTAAAAACTAAACTGAAGAAATAAAACTTAATAATCTTGGGAAGTCTCCCACTAGTAAATCGTTGCTACCAGAGAAAAGTTGCTGTGAAAAATTGCTACAATTATGATCCAGCTTATGATTCGTTGAACTAATTTCTGCAGCAATGAGTAAAGAATGTGGGCAGAACCGTAACTAAAGCCACACTTTAAAAATACACATATTCTTAAACGACTTCTTCATTTCATCAAGTCCTGTAAGCCAACTTCTACTTCTTGTTTGGCTCTAAGATCAGTAAGTTTTTCTAGACCACCCAGGCAATTTTTCTTAAGTATCAGTTCTTGTCACAGAGATATTCACACGTTATATCATTTTGTGAACCTCTGTAAGTATCATTCTTTCATATTCAGTTAAAAAAGTGCAATTCTTTACGTTCTGTTTGACATCAGAAGACACAGTTTCCATTTTTAGAACATCACATCGGTCTTTTCAGCTTGATGCCACAGGCACATCCGATGTCACACACATGGAAATGTTCCAACTGTACCTCTATTCACTCAAAGAGTGGCATGTTAACTCCAAAGAAAAAGTAGTAAATCAGAGTAACTTAAACTATCAGTCAGCAATTTAAGTATCCTAGTGTCCAACTATACCCTATAGAAGTGTAGAGATCATGTGACATGAAATGTTTCTCAACATGTAATAAATTGAAGTGTTAGAGTTCTAAACTTTCCAGTATATTTTCAGAAACAGTCTTACTGAACTTATGAGATCCCTAAATAATAAAAATGCTTTAGAAATAGCACGTTTTCAAATGAATACTCTGACTCTTCAAAGGTTTGCACAAGGGCATCCGTTTCTGCTAGAAAATGGTTTCTGTTATCAGAAGTCAGATCAATTTTTTAAAGGCATTAACATTACTGTATCTGATTCACAGCCCAAGCATTGCATCAGACCAAATTTAAAATGCACAACATACACACTAGATTTCTAATGAAAAGACATTTTAAAAAATCCACAGTCATATAATATAACCTATCAAATAACAGCTACAATACAGACTGAGAAAAGCTGAACTGAGATCTCACCATGAAAAATTTAATACTATTTTCTATAGTCAGGGCACCTAAAGTGTCACCAGCATCCCACTGGCTTCTACAACATCAGTGGCAAAAACAGATTCTCCCAGTTACAAATTTATTGTAGCAATGTTTAATCTCTTCCATATTCCAGACTTTATAAACTCTACAGTTGTCTAAAAAATCCATGGAGTTGTCAGACAAGCTACACCTCACAGAACGCAACAGTGCAACTCCTGCCTGCAGCCAAAGAATCTACTCGCAGTAGAAAAATTAACTCCCAAGTATTTTCCAGGTATTTGCTACACAGTCAGTGGTTCTGCATCTTTTCTGTCCTAAAAATGTGAAGGGGGGGAAGAAAAATAACAGCTTGAACAAACAACAAACCACAAATTAAATTTCATGTGTGTCTACGTATTTTCTTGAATTCTCAGCTATGCACATCAGCAAAGAGGAAGAGACTTCCAGAATCACTCAACTCCTTCCTGCCAAAACACTGCAAGAGTTCAGTAAAGTGACACTAACACTGTGAAACCAAGAAAAGAAGTTCTAATATATTTATGGATATTAAACCAAAAAGTTCTAATATATTTATGGATATTAAATCAAGAAGTTCTAATATATTTATGGATATTAAACCAAGAAGTTCTAATACATTTACAGATATAGTTTCTGAAAAACAACAGCTTCTTTGCCTCCTCAAGGGTACAAATATTTAACTCTCATGCTAGTTTCCTGTACTGTCATGTGTTTCTAGAACTTGGGACACATGCTTTATTTAAGAGGTCTCTCGAGTACAAAGTACAAGAGAGAATGCAGCAGCAGCTTTCCATCTGAGAATCAAGAAGCAACACTTTGAATACAGGTTTCTGGGGGGTTTTTTTAAACACATTTTTCTTGTATTTCCTCTCTGTTGCTGAGTAGGAAACATCAGCAGCCAGAGGTTGGAGAAATACAGCAAGATCTTACATAATACTCCAATCGTGCAGAAAATCGAGCCAAAGCTGGGAGGAGAAAAGGAATTTTACAAAATTACAGTTGATATTTCCAAGAGTAGAACTATGAATGCAATCAACAATGCAGCAATAGCTCCTGGTTGTACAAGAAACAGATCTCTCTCCCAGCTTTATGCCCAATTTTGCAGATAAAAATGTCCAGGAAAAAATGAAACAGATGATTTCAAGTTTACAGGTCCACAGTGAGCCAGGCAGTGGAATGGCAAACCCCACTAGTAAAATGCTGAACAGAAGGGTGTGCCAAGAATAAAGCTGGTAAGTTCCTCTTATTGTAAACCAGATTGGTATCTAGAAAAATCACACAGGGCAACAAAGTCAATTCCCAGTACACATCTAACACTACAGTCTGTCTAGAGGCTCAGCTGCAGTTGAGAGATTAACCCTAAACCTCCCCCCGCACTGGTGAAGCTGGCTCAGTGGGAGAGGAGGGCTCTGGTGAATGGAATTGTTTTTAACATTTATCAGGTCTAATTAACCTAATACTAGTGCCAGCACTGGTACCTTCTCCATGTTAAAACATCAGCAAATTGTAAGACTAATTACACAAGAAACAGTGTTTTTTTTAAGAGCTCCCCTGTGATCTGGGCAATTCTGTGCTGGTACTGCTCACTGAGACCATGTGGCAAATCAAAACCCTTTGCATTTTAACTCCCTTCTCGATTCTGTGTGCAAAACCTGGAGGATCTGGGGAGGAAACACAATTACTTTTATAATATATAATAACTACACTCAAGTCAAGCGGGGTATCAGATTTGACAGCAGTTTCTATGATCTTATGGTAGGTAGAGTTTTGTATTACTGTCCTCTACTGATACAGTGACAGGATGACAGCTTGATGTACTTCTGCTATCACGTTGTCTTGATCTCTTTCTTTATCCATAACAAAGTACCATTAAGAGAAAAAAAAAATATCTCTTTTTTTCTTCAGGTCACAACAAAACAAGTGACCTAATGAAACCAAATAATTCTGGACATCTGGTTAGAAAATGTCACTGAAAAAAAAAAAAAGAGCAAGCCAGTTATATGTTTTACTCAGCTAATTTAGGGGTTTTCTACAAC
>NW_010296546.1:0-6376 GCF_000700745.2 Antrostomus carolinensis | reverse complement strand
ACCTCTCCTATGAAGACAGGCTGAGAGAATTTGGGTTGTTCAGCCTGCAGGAGAGAAGGCTCTGGGGGGACCTTATAGCAGCCTTACAATAACTGAAAGGTGCCTATGAGAAAGCTGGGGAAGAACTGTTCACAACGGCATGTAGCAATAGGATGAGGGGTCGATGGTTTTAAACTGGAAAAGGGTACATTTAGGTTGGATGTTAGGAAAAAGTTCTTCAATATGAGGGTCGTGGATCATTGGAACAGGTTGCCCAGAGAGGTAGTGGAGGCCCCATCCCTGGAGATATTCAAGGTCATGCTTCATGGGGCTATAAGCAACCTGCTCTAGTAAAGATGTCCCTGCTGATGACCTTTGAAGGTCCCTTCCAATCCAATACATTCTATGATTCTATGACTCTATGAGGTCTCTTTCCAGGATGTGAGATGCAGTCTCTGGTGGACTGTGAAGTATTAGCAGACACAGAGTGCTTATGCTGAGAACAATTGTCCTTTTGAACTAAATGCAGATTTGCAGAGCCTGCTACTCATTTTCCTGAAAAAGAGACAGCTTCCTACAGAAAAAGAATTGCTGTTTCAAGAATGTTGTTTCATTATGCAAAATTGTTCATGATTTCCAGTCTAGCTCACAAGCATTCAGTTCGAACGCAGAGTAATACCACAAAAAATGTAGTTTCAGCAATGTAAAAACATGAGGATTTTAACAAAGTACATGGAACTAATCTGTGTTATTTCACTGCCACTGCACCTCACTTGCTCTTTGGGTTAGTAAATATACAACCACATTGAATTTGCTCTACAGATGGAAAGTGGAGAAAGCAAGCTATTCACATCTATGTTAGGCAAGCAGCTTGATGTCATTCAAGGCACTTGTGAGGAACTTAAATTTCCTCATTGTCCATGAAGAGAAATAAGCAAATCAGAGCAGTTATCTTAGATGCCGAAAGTAAACCCAGACAGATCTGTGTGACTATGCTGCAATTAAAAGCAATGGCAAAAATATTCTACTGACACAAAGTTGGAAGAATGGCAATTCTTGCCAGAGACAGAGAGAGGTGTTGATGTTCCTTAAACAAGAGTGTACAAGCTTTCAGGGAGATTTAGTCATAAGGTAGATCTGAATATTCATAATTTTTTTTTAACTTTGAAAGGTCATCCTTTTTTTAAGCAGTTCTACCAGTGATACTGCTGGAAGCTTTTCAGTCTGTGTCCATTGTCTCTTGCTCTTTCACTGGGTACCTCTAAGAAGAGTCTGGCTCCACCTTTGCTTCTCCCCATCAGGTATTTATACACATAGATAAGTTCCTCCAGAGCCTTCTCTTCTCCAGGCTAAACAATCCAGCTCTCTCAGCCTCTCCTTATGGAAGGGATGTTCCTTAATCATCTTCATGGCTCTTCAATGGACTCACTCCAGTATGTCCATGTCCTTCTTGCACTAAGGAGCTCGTAACTGGGCCCAGGATTCCAGATGTGTCTCAACAGGACTGAGCAGAGGGAAAGTATCACCTCCTTCAACCTGCTGGCAATGCTGTTCCTGATGTCTCACTTCTCTTAGAGAATGGAGAGCAATGGCCCCCCACATTGTGGTGGAAGTGAGGTGATCTCCTTCAGTAAACTATGGACATACATATGTGAGTTAAGAAAAATGGCAGTCTGGTGGACTAGTTTTTGTGCAGACAGCTTGTTCGTTGACTACTATTCTTATTACTGTATGTGGTTTCTAGATACAATTATCTTCACTACAGGCGAGAACACAGGGCAGGAGGTTCCTTCAAGTTTGTTGACTAAAATAATGAGAAGGTAAAAATTCACTACAAAAAAATGTGCAAATTATCACTTTTAGTACTCAAATTAGGCACACGAACTCATGTTAATACTATGTAAAACTTTACAATATGAACAGATCAGATTTGTAAAGTTTGATGAAAATATCTACAACTAGCAGAAGCATTATATATTTTATCCCAGAGATACTTCCATTTAGCAAACAAATCTGAATACGTCAGTAGGAGAGTAGATTTTAAATTAACGTCAGAAATCAATATTTACCCATTAATAATGCAGGGTCCTTTTTTGAGATGGCAGTTTTTTCCTGTAAAACCCTGGGCACACAGACAAATATATCCTCCATCACCAGTCTCTATGCATGTTGCATTATTGGTGCAGGGCTTTGCAGAACATGGGTGAATATCTGTTTTTTAAAAAAAAAGAACAACACAAAAAACAACAGGGCTCAGTTAATCTAATGAGAAAGAATCAGTAAATAGTATATAATACTTCAAATAAAGTATAGCTTTAATTGTCCTTCATCCTGCATTTTATAAATTCTGATTTACTTCTTCTGTTAAAACAGAGTTCAGATTGTTCAACTACTGCAAGCACTTTCAGCTTGTTTCTCTCTTCCTAGCTCCCATTTGTAAAGTATGTTTGAGTTGTTCTAGTCTACAAATAAGTGATATTATCAAGAAAATATTAGTAGGGGAGAAAGAACTATGTAGTCTAGTCATCCTTTCACAACCTTGGCTTCTGCATGAGCAGAATCCTGATGAAGCAATCAGGAACTGGGAATTCTCCCCACTCCCTGCTGGAGAGCCTATCATTATGTGCTTATGAACAAACATTTCATAATAACAGAGACCAGCAAGTTACAAAAATCTCTTAAAATTTCATCTTTTGTCTGGGCTGCAACCAACTCTTACATAACTGTACCAGAAGAGACGGCTGTATGACGTCTGGACTCAAAAGATATACATCTCATTTTCTTTACAGTTTCCCCGCTGAGCCACTTCCCACTCAAATGATTATTGAATTTTAAAAATAATTAAAAATAAATAAACAAACAAGTGCATATTTTAGCCAACTAATGAAGCAGCTGCAGGGGAGTGCTGACTGCAAGTTATCTGATGCCTCGCACACTCATGTGCACACATACTTTCTAAGAAGATGAAAAGGGATTTAAGGGCATTTGTATTTTATTTCCCATAACATAACACAGAAGTTAGATGATATCATAAGGTACTGCAAAATTGTAACCAAAGCAAAGCATTTCAACAGCCTCGGCTTTCACATACAATCTTCCCTGCATAAGAGGCTCTATTTTCTTATGTATTAGCCTATTCTCACTGCAAGACAACCACTTTGCATGAACTTTGAGTGTAAGCTCCAGTTTTCACAAGGACCAAAATAACCTTTAATGCTTTTTGGAGCAGTGCTGTTTGCCACCTATTTTCTCGGGCTGTTCAGTGTTGGACGTGGTACCTGTCCCTGTACTATGCAGTGTATGTCTGAGAGCTGCAGAGGGAAACTCTTGTGCTGGGCAGCCTGGTTCCATGTGTTCCTATCCCCAATTTCAAGGCCTATTTCCAGAGGATGAAAGATGCCATGGCATTCAGTTAGGCAGGATGGTGCACTCCATTGCAAAGAGGTTAACTAGCAGTGATAACACTAATACCAACAGATTTATTTCTTTAAGTGCCATGTCTGTTCCCGTGACTGCAATAATGGCAATAAATGGTATCACTGATCCTGGCCTACACGTTTACAGTGGATCGAGCCCAATCTATAATCTGCACGCCCAGAAATTACCAGAAAGGTCATTCTTGACCTGAACTGAGGACCAGGACATCCATAGTAAAAACAACAGCTACACAGTCAGAGGCATTAGCAAAATGATTGATGATCTAAAACTACTTCAGAAAGGAATCTTCTATAATCCAAACGGAGACTAACTTTTCTAGAAAAGAGAATAAGAGATATCACCACCAGTCAAATTTTTTTTTTCTTCCCGTGCTTAGCAAGCAAATAAGCTGCTGAGACTATATTTTACAAATATTTCAGGTGCTTACAGTAGCAGCCAAATGAACTTCAGACTCTCCCACAATTTTCCATTCCCAATTTTGCCATCCTTGGGAACTGGCATCTGTCACAGTTGGTAACATTAAAACAGTGACTATGCCAGAAATTCCCTGGCAAATATTACACTTTCTATAAGCAGCAGAAAGGAAGAATTTCAAAAGAATTACAAATCTGCAGTGCTCACAACTCGTCATCAATCTCCACAGAAACAACAGAAACGTAGCTTTCTAACATGCCTTATCTCATTACATACCTGAAGCTAAAAATTGTCTCCAATGGCTAAAAAAATGGCACTCAATGTCATGCAAAACAATGCATGTAGAGTAGGTAAAACCACTGAGATGAAAGACTTTCAACATAACATGTCCCTGCAGATGAAAAGATGGTTAATTCTTTTTGGCTGAATATTCTTGTCAGCTCTTCATGGGAATCTAGATTCAAATTGGCAAAGATGACTCTGAGGTGACTCTGAGTGTTGAGAGAAATAACAGTTTCTGAACTTAAGCAAGGGATACCTTTTTTTTTTTGTATTATAGAACTACCTTAATAAATATGTATTAAATAATACTTTTCCTTAAAGATACAGGTACAATTTCTAAAGCATTGCTTTGTGTCCTAAGTACCAGCTGCAGCTGCAAGGCTCAGCAAAGGCCAATTCTTCAGCTTGCTTATGCTATGATGGCTCATTCTGACTGGCAAGGGGTAAGACAGTGCACACAAGAGCTGTGCTTAGCCCTCACATCTGAGGGAAGTGGCAGCCCGTTCAGGCAGACCTCAGTTATGCTACTCCACTGAATCATCACTGGGTTAAGTAAAGGAAGAAATAAGCACAATGTTTTCCTTTTCAGGAAGTATTAAGTATTATGCTCACTTCTTTCTGAACAGAAAGTAGCATATATATAATGTGCCAGATAAATATTTCAAATAAATATAATATATTCAAGATTACTTGTTTTTTTACAGAAATGTTTGTATGACAACATGGGAGTAGTTGTTTGTTTGCCTTGTCAATGATGATCACTGTTTAAAATAGAATGATGAAATTATGCTTTGCTCACATGTATGCCCAGTTACAAAACACACTTCATGCTTCTGCCTAAATTATTATAAAAGTTCCAGGTTTATGTGCTGCTGCCCAGAATCCCCTTATTATTTGGTGCTAACATTCAATCTTTTAAAATTCGCTATCCAGAAGGACTTTTGCATGTCTGCAGCACCAGATGGGGCTGTTTCACCTCACTTGCTTACAGACAGGAAAGGATGTGCAAACCTATGTCACAGAGGCTGCCAACCCAGCCCTCCTCACAGATGCACTGCCAGGGCTTGGCACAGCTGCCGTGCAAACACCCAGGGAAAGGAACACACTGATTACAAAGAGCACCCTGCCAACCAGGTTGACACCTGAAAGAGATAAAAGACAAGACAGAGGCATCGTTTATTTTTAATAAACATAATTACAAGGATGTTCCCCTTTTTGAGGCACAATAAATAAACTTTCGGATACAAAATTGGACTATGCAGCACATTTGAACAAAAAGATACCATCAATGCTTCTGGGATACTAGAAGCAGTTTATGTGAAGTAAACAGTTTCATTCTGTGAGAAATAAATAAATAAATAATTGTTAATCAATGTAAATATATTTCCTACTGGAAAAAGTAGACTAAAAAGGCACCTAGATGTCAATGCTTTATGATTCCAGTTACTGTATCCTAATGGAGTGCTGTTTCATTACAGTTCCATATTTTCAGAGGGTAAATCATTTCTGCTTCTGTCTATTTTACAAGGACTATGAATTATTGAAGCTAGACATTCCTGTGCTAATAGCCCTGTCTGACAGATCTTTTTACCTGCATTCACTGGGAAATTCACAAAATCCATTCTCTGGGTGGCAGCCAGTTTTACAGTTCACACCTAGAAGAAGAGATTTATATGAAACCAGAAAAATCAGCACTCAGGACAAAAATCATATAATGTCCTATACACATTACTGATGTTTTAAAAGAACCCAGACTGCATAATGTTCTGTTTTTTCTTTTTTTCTTCAAACACATGTTTTTGCAACATAAAATTTTAAATGAATTTAATCTGGAGCACATTATAGAGTGTTCCCATAGGACAAGCGAAATGACATAAAGAATTAACCGCAAAAGAATACAAAGTCACTTTAGCACATGTAAAGTGTATGTAACATCACTATACACTACTTTAAAAGGGAAATTTCAGAACAGATCCATGTAAATCACTTCACAACATGCCACTCCAAATGTATTGTTTCAGAACCGCTCGAAACACAGAAGTACCTTTAGTCGGGAAAGAAATTCCATTTAAAACAACTTACAGTAAATGTGATTAATTCATTTCAACCCTACGTCAGATGAAAAAAAAAAAATCAACTTTTTCATTAAATCATGCACGAATAAATAACCTAAGTTAAGGAGAAGAGGTCTCAGTCACATGTTTTGTTTCAAGTATCTGCATCGAGCATCGCTCCTCTGAAACATCCCCAGCAGCCGCTAACA
>NW_010296545.1:0-18293 GCF_000700745.2 Antrostomus carolinensis | reverse complement strand
CCAATCCAAACCATTCTATGATTCTAAAAGAAGTTATTGCCTGTGGGGTAACATCTTAAATGGCAGCATTTGGATGGAGGAATGGGGTAACAGAAGAGTGGACAAAGCTCTGAGAAGCTTTATTGCTGTTGGTTTTTATTCTATTTCCTGTAGAGTAAGCCATTTTTATTGCTTAAAGATACTTAAAGATGTCTCTGAAGCAGTCATACTAAAGCACTGTTTCCTTAGCTGTTCACATTTGTGTTGTGTTTCTAATACTGTTCATGACACGTACTTAACATTTGAAAGAAGAAGTCTTCACTCCAAAGTGAAAATATCCAAATGAACAGTCTAAGAGTTGTATATCATGGTGTGATGTGCAAGGTCAAAGAACTAGACTCAGAGCAGTTGTCATGGCGTGGCAACTCCTTCACTCAAAGTTCTGAAGCACAATTAGATGAGCAGTATGGACCACAAGTGGTGATGACAGTGTGCAGGGACATTTGGAAATCCAGGCTGAGAGCTGAAGCATGTTGAGACAGAGCTCTGTGGAACGCCATGGCTCCCACCTCTAGTCTCCCTGTATTTTGCTTCTGACAGGCAGTGATGCCCCACATTAAGGCCAGATACTATTGATAAAAATAATGACTGCATCTTGCCTCTTTGAGACACTGTCTCCCAGCTTCTGCTGAGTCTCAACAAGCATGTTTAACCTCTTGTCTGAGAAAGGAAAAACATTGTTTGGCACACTACCTCTGCAAGGTGGATAGGTCCTCCAAGTACCTGCAAAAAATAAATGCTCTAGCTCTAGACTAGTTAGGAAAGTCAAAGCACCCCTGGAGATGAATATTGATAAGGAATGTAGATGGTAGCAAGAAGAGCTTCTATAGGTGTATTAGCAGCAATGATACGGAAATGTGGAACCACTGCTGAGTGGGAGAGTGACCCAATGGAAAAACACACAGAAAAGGCTGAGGTATTCATTACCTTCTTCATCTAGGTGTGTACTGCTAAGACAGTCCTTCAAGAATCCCAGGCCTCTGAGGCCAGAGGGAATGTCTGGAGAAAGGAAGACCTACCCTCAGTAGAGGAGGACCGGGTTAAGGTGTGTGGACCTACATGAGTCCCTGGGTCCTGATAGGATGTACACATGAGTGCTGAGGGAGCTGGACAACTACACTGTGAATCCACTTTTAGTCATCTTTGAAAGGTCATGGTGATCAAGGGATGTTTCTGAGGACTAGAAGAAAGCAAATATCACTCTTATCTTCAAGAAGGACAACCGAGGGAACTAAAGTCTGGGAAGCCTCACTTTAATCATAGAATTAGTAGTTCTGGTGGAAGGGACCTTTAAAAGTTGTGTAGTCCAATCCCCCTGCAATGAGCAGGGACATCCTCAACTAGATCAGGTTGCTCAAAGCCCTGTCCAGCCTGACACTGGAAGTTTCCAAGGATGGGAAATCTACAGCCTCTCTGGGCAACCTGTTCCACTGTTGCACCACCCTCATAAAATAAATAAAATAAAATAAAATAAAATTTCTTCCTTATATTTAGTCTGAATCTACCTTCTTTTAGTTTAAAACCATTACTCATTGTCCTATTGCTACAGACTTTACTAAATCAATCCTTGGGAAGGTGATGGAGCAAATCCTTCTGGGAACCATATCTAAACACACGAAAGACAAATGTGATTGTGAGTAATCAGCATGGATTTTTAAAGGGGAATTAATGTTTAATCAATCTAACAGCCTTCTACAATGAGATGAGTGGTTCAGTGGATGAGTGGAGAGCAGTGGATGTTGTTTACCTTGACTTTAGCAAAGGTTTTGATGTTGTTGCAATATCCTCATAGACTAGATGACTAGTCTATAAGGACTAGATAAACAGACAGCAAGGTGGACTGAAAACTGTCCAAACTGCTGAGTGCAAAGCTCTGTGACCAGCAGCACAAAGTCAAACTGGAGGTCAGTCACTAATGAAGTACCTCGGGGGTTGATACTGGGGCCAGTACAGTTTAACTTCTTCGTTAATTATGTGGATGATGGGACAGAGTACACCATCAGCAAATTTGGAGATCATAAAAAACTGGGAGGAGCAACTGATACTCCAGAGGGTTGTGCTGTCATCAGATGGACCTGTTTAGACTGGAGAAATCGGCAGCCAGGAATGTCATAAAGTTTAGCGAAAGGAAATGTGAAGTCCTGCACCTGGAGAGGAAAAATACCGTGCACCAGTACCACACTGGGGGATGACCATCTGGAAGGCAGCTTTGCAGAGCAAAGCATGCTGCTGGACACCAAGTTGCACACAATTTGGCATAATTCAGTAGGCTGCATTACGTAGAGCACTGCTAGCAAGTCAGGGGAAGTGATCCTTCCCCTCTGCTCTGCCCTGGCCCTATGTCCAGTGCTGGGCTGTCCAGCACAGGAGAGACATGGAAACATTGGAGCAAGTCCAGTGAATGGTCGTGAAGATGGTTAAGGGACTGAAGCATGTGACGTATAACAAGAGGCTGAGAGAGAAGACTCAGAGGAGATCTTATCCATGTGTATAAATACGTGAGAGCAAGGACAATAGATCAAACCAGACTCTTTTCAGTGGTGCCCAGTGACAAGGCAAGAGGTAATGGGCACAAAATGAAATTAAATACAGGAAATTCCATTTATACATAATAAGAAACTTTTTCACTGCAAGTGTGATCAAACACTGGAACAGGTTGTCCAGAGGGGCTTTGGAGTCTGCACCCTTGGAGATATTTGAAACACAACTGGACAAACTGCCTGAGCAGTTTTTGCTGACCTTGTTTTGAGAAAGGTGAGGTCAGACTACAGAATCTTCATAGGTTCCTTCCAACCTCAGCAATCCTGTGAAGTTATCTTTCCTACCCTTAACTCAGGACAAAGCTCATTTTTCTGGTACGTGAAGATGTTATGGCTTCCTTAAAAAACCCTCAAAACCCTTGTTTCTGTAATCAAAGAAAGTAAAATTCTGACTGCCTTCAGGTAGTCTTAAGTAGTTATTCAGCCTACTGACAGAAACAAGTATTTAGATGGCTGCTGTTTCCTGGACAAAGGATCTGCTTCCTCAGGAAAAAAAAAGAGAAAGAAAGAAAGAAACAAAACTGACTAATATCCCTTAGTGAAGAAAGCCTTCTTTTAGGCTGCTGTTTTCTGGCCTGTAAGACAGTTAAACTCTGTTGATTTCTTTATTCTTGGATTTTCTTGCTCTGTTGCTTTTTCATGGGCCAAATTAGGGCCTAGTTCAGAGGCTTTCACTGGAATAGTTGTGACTTTCAATGTTCTAAGCTGACATGAAGGTGAATGATTGCCTGACAGTCTTCTAGATGGCTTTTTAAAAAAGTCTTGGGCTGCAGACAAGTTGTCTTCTCCAGGAACCCCAGAGCAGGTATTCCTGCTCCTTTCTGAAGTTCCCTTTTTGTGGTCTATGAGGACACTTTCAATTTGTCTTCCTATTGGAGATGTCTGTCCATCCTCTGCACTCCACTCCAGAACTTGTTGGCTATTTTCACTTAAATTAGAAAGAATGCTAGTGACCCTCTTGAGAGGAAAAGCTGAAAGCTCTGAGAATCCAGCTTTATCATCTTCATTAAGCTGCAGGCAAAGCTTTAAACACAACTTCTGAGTTATTAAACATAGAGTAATCTATCTAAGATGCACAAAGACAAAGGAAACAGACTATCATTAATTGTTCTTTACTTATAATTCTTTCATTTGTTTTCCTTTTTTTAATTAATTGCTTCATACCTGAAAAGGGTTTCTCCATAAATCAGAAGCTTGGGAGCTGAGCTCTGCAAAGAAACCACAGACCACTGCTGCTCCAAAGCAACTGATGCTGTGAGAAGGGAGCATCCTCCAGCACCTGGTCTCACTATGATAAGATAAAATTGGTTGAGGAGACAAAAAAATGTGAGCTCTAGTAATGGAATTTCAGGAGATGAAGGGGAAGATCAGTTTTAAAAAGTATGAAACCTTTGAAACCAAACTGTTTAGATTCACTGTTTCCTGTCATTAACATGTGTGCTGTCTACAGTCTACACTCTCAGATCCAGGGTCTTGTTTGGTTACACCTATAGGCTTAAAAACTTCTCTGTGTTCAGGCTATTTCTATAATAATGACTGCATAATCCTACTATATTTAAATTATCTCAAAGAATATTGTTCATGCCTTTTCTATCAATTAGGTACTGTAAGTGCTGTCACCATTTTACTGTCTGAAAAAAAGCAGGAAGAATGAAATGCAACAAGTTCAAGGCAACTACATGTTAGCAGCAGTGTAAGTAATTTGATTTTCCTGTTTACTATGTGAGGTTGTAAGGGCTTCCAAAAGTCAAATTATAACTAGAAAAGATCTATGAGATTTATTGCATTACACTCGACTATTGGTTCATTCACCTCCATGTATTGTCTTTAATTTGATGCACGAAACTAATGGAAACAGAAAGAAAGGTCACCTCAAATGAAAAAGACTCATCTTCTGTGCATAGAAAAGAGTGCCACATCTGATCTAAAACCAAGAATTGTTAGCAAGGAGCTGGAGCTTTAAAGTATGTGTAGACAGGGAAGAAATCGCAATTAGCTGAAGGGGGAAAACAGTGATAAAAAGAAATAAAATGCACAAACAACCCTTTTAATGCTTTCAGCTGATTAATATAACAACCTGGAAATGATCTGTATGAGGTTTGGGCCATTAAAAAAACTCATAATTCCAGTTCTGTAATGTTAAACATAGCACCAAGGAAGATGATTTTGTGCTAAACTTTCTATAACACCTGGTGTTAGGAAAACACGCTTTCAATTTTTCTTCTATTTTATTAAAAGAAGACATGGTAGGTCTGTTTTACCTGAAAGTATGCCATCATTTTGGCTCTACACTCTTATTCCCTCTTTTTATGAAGAAATACACACTCAAATACTGCCACTAATCATGCAGTTCTAAACCAGCATGAAGATGACCTCAAGGTGACTCTCATTTCACTGGCCATGAAAGCCACTTCACTCATATTGGGACATACAATCCTGAGTCCTACTGAGGCATAATTATTCATGCACATTTAGTTTTCTTGGTTTTAACTCATTTCAGTGGACAAGGGCTTGTGACGCTCCTATAAAACAGGCCCTGCTCTAACCGATGACCTGAATTCAGCACTCAGAAGTGTGCACATTCAAAACAACACCCTCTTCATTTGTTCATATGTCTATATCATTCTGAGCTGAGCCAGAACCAAAAACACAGCTGTTAAGGCACTAATATTATTAGTATCCTATTTTTATATAGCCATTTTCAGCAGCAGGTCTTCAAACACTACTTAAACAGATCTACCACGACCAATTCTAGATGCAGAAATGCATCCCTGTGGGCAGGAAATGAGCTGCCCAAGATCACACAGTTACAGAATCCTGTGCAAGCCACTATTCTCCAGCCGGAGCTCTGTGTTATATTACTAAACTACAACACAATTGTGGTGGGTTGACCTTTGTTAGCTGCCAGATGCCCACCCAACCACTTTCTCACTCCCTCTTCTCAACAGGACAGGTGGAGAAAACAGGATGGAAAAGGTCATGGACTGAGATAAAGACAGAGACATAACTCAGGAATTACCATAATGAGCAGAACAGACTCAATTTGGAGAAAATTAATTTATTCTATTACAAATTAAAATAAGCTTTGATAGTGAGAAACAAAGATAAATATTTAAAAAAACCTGTCCCTGACCCTTTTTGCCCTGCCTGTACAGCAATTTCTGCCAAATTTTTTGAATAATATCTCTTAAGCAAAAATGCTTATCTATTTAAAAACATAATATATTTCAAATGAGATTGTATGTGGAACAGCACTCCACAGGTGTCTCTGTAGTCAGCCACTCACTGTGTTTTGACTGAGGAAGTCCTGGGAGTCTAATCCTGACCGTTTCAGGGTCAGATTCATATTTCCAAACACAGGCTCTTCCCTACTCTAAAACCACAGTTAAAATAAAGGTTGATGGCATAACCTCTTATTAGGGTAACAGTAAGCTTTGCATTCTGGATTTCACTTATTAAGGGAATGCCAAAGCTGCTGGGCTGTGGGACACGGGCATTTTTGGCTTGGCCGTCCATAGGTGAGGCTGGCACTGTTGCCATCTATAGCTCCAGCTGGTAGCAAGGATGAGCAGGTATTAAAGAGCAGATACACAGCCGGGCATGACAACCAACACAAAGAGCAGGACTTTTACCAACACCCACATGAAAACCAACAACACTCACATAGGCATGAAAACACAGATGACCAGGACTGAGGTTCACTAATGAACACACACACTTTCAACTGTCTAACAACTAAGCACAAACCCTGAGCTCCTTAGTCAGCTACCAGCTGTAAGCTTGAGTCTTTCCAGTTATTGGCTAGTTAGTCCAGCCTGAAGTTCATTCATGAGTCACAGACAGCGAGGTCACACAGAAAATGGGAACAGGATTTAATAAGAAGACAGCACAGACTGTGGTTCTACATTTTCCCATGCTTGTTCCACGTGATCCTTGTTTGACCCTGATCTACCTTGAATCCTCTCTTTCTTGCATTTGTCCCTTCTTCTAAATGTTCCATAATAATTTTAATGCATTCCCAATGTTCCCTCAAAATATTCCATAAACAGCTTTATGTAACCCCACAAGTGCCTTCAAATATCCCATAATCAGTTCGCTCTTTCCTGTGTGACATGTGGGAAACTTGTTTCCTCCCTTCTTATCGGTTACAAAATTCTGGTTGAACCCTCTAAAGGCTTGAGTCATTTGTTCAATGGCCCCTCAGCCAGTGACCTCAGAGTTCAGGTCTTTGCTGTTGTCTATTATCTCTTGTTTTCCTTAGGGCTTGTATATCTAGGTATTTAATTTATTATTTTCCTTGTCTCTTTTCTTTTATCTATTATGTTTGTATCTTACACTGACAGCTGTTAACCAGATGTCCTTACATTCAATATATCCTTGTATCAGTCAGCGCTTGGATTAA
This sequence comes from Antrostomus carolinensis, assembly GCF_000700745.2. Lineage (NCBI taxonomy): Eukaryota > Metazoa > Chordata > Aves > Caprimulgiformes > Caprimulgidae > Antrostomus > Antrostomus carolinensis. The sequence continues at coordinate 11,312 of NW_010296545.1, read as the reverse complement.
AGAGCTTGAATTAAAAAGGAAAAGACAGCAAGTGTAGAGTAGACCTGAAAGCATGCTAAAGGCTTTGGCTCCAGGGGCTCAGCTCAATAGATGAATCCTGAATTTCAGTTTACATTAATTGCCAAACCTCCTTCCTCTCTATGTTTATTAGCTCTTTATATACATCACAGGAAACACCAAGACTATGTGGAAATGAATGTGCTGTGTGTTTGGTCTGCAATGAGCAGTATAAAGGTTAGTAAGAGCTAGTCCTGATCTCGTGACGCTGACAATGAAATTACACAATGACAAAAAATAATATTATTTCTGTTTTATGGCTAAGGTTCTGGGCCACAGAGACTGAATTACTAATCCTAAATCAAGCAGGAATTTTATGACAGACTGAGAATTGTACCTTTCTCCCTCAAGCCTCAACCTACTGATTCAGACACATGAAAATATCCCAAAATTCACTTTTGGAACCTTCCACAAATGTGAGGGTCCTTTAAGGCTTCCCAAGATTTTCTTATTCTTTCAGAGTTGAAAAGGATCCTCCAAGTTTCCACTCACAGACAAATCCTTCACCTTGTTCCCAGAGTGGTGCAGAGCTGATTTAGGGGCACTTTTGTACCAGTTTATGTTCCAGTGAGAAGTTCTCACCCAGCTCTAGTTAAAGAAGACAGAACAGAAAATGTCAAGAAAAGAAATAAAGGCACATTTTCACTGTTTTACCCACACAACCTAAATTAAATTAGCACTGGCAGGCTGGCATATTCCTCAGTCACCAATGATGATGTTGTATTGCTGCAACTGTGCTGCTACATGCAATGATGTCTGCACAACCCTTTCCAGTCATCTACTTGGCTGTCGTGTGCATAACATGATCTCCTCATCTTCACTATCTGTGAAGTCAACAGTCTGTCTGAGGGCATGTTCCTGTCAGAGCTTGCTCACATGCATGGGGTTATCTCTTCTCCAGAGGCACCTCTCAGTCCTAACTTTCAGGGCTTACTGCCAAAGGGGAGAGCAGACATAATCTAGAGGGCAGCTTCAAAAGTTAGTGAAGATAAACCAATAAATAGACAACTAAATTATGCTTTGTGACCTCTTCTGCATTCAGCTAACCTCAATTTCTGCCAAATGCTTGAGAAGGGGACCATTGTGAACGTTACAAGATTCAATAAAACCGAGTGCAAAGTCTCATAGCTGGGTTGGGGCAATCCCTGGTATCAATAAGCTGGGGGATGAAGACATTCAGGGCAGCCCTGTGGAGAAGAACTTAGGGTACTAGTGGATGAAAAGCTGGACATGAGCTAACAATGTGCACTCACAGCCCAGAAGGCCAACCATATCCTGGGCTGCATCACAAAATGCGTGGCCACTTGTCGAGGGAGGTGATTCTCGCCCTCTACTCCACTCTGGTGAGACCCCACCTGGAGTACTGTGTCCAGCTCTGGAATCCTCAGCACAGCAAAGGCGTGGAGCTGTTGGAGTGGGTCTACAGGAGAACCATAAAAACGATCAGAGGGGTGGAACACTTAAACTAAAAGAAGGTAGATTCAGACTAGATATAATGAAGAAATTTTTTGCAATGAGGGTGGTAAAACACTGTAACAGTTTGCCCAGAGAGGTGGTAGAAGCCCCATCCCTGGAAACATTCAAGGTCAGGCTGGACGGGACTCTGAGCAACCTGATCTAGTTGAAGATTCCTCTGCTCACTGCAGGCGGGTTGGACTGGATGACCTTTAAAGGTCCCTTCCAACCCAAACCATTCTGTGATTCTATGATTCTATGCTCAGCAGCAGCCACCATGCTCTACCCACAGAGAAATCCAGGCTTAAGCCCTTCAAAATCTGTTCTAAAATGCAGAATACTTGATTCTCAGCCTCCTATCTTCTCTCTCCCCTAAAAGGAACAACTGGCAAAACTTAATGTAAATTATATAGCATAATGATCTGTTAATTTGTCCTTACATTTGGCTCACAGCAATACAAAAATTGTAGATAAAAAGCTGAACTTCCAGTGGTAAACCAAACTGCCTGAGAGGTCACCATAAATAATTGGGATGCAATCTACACAGTTTACCAGATGACCTTTTTCAGAGATTTCCACTCTGTTGATGATTTCATATGAACTTCGTGTGAAATGTGTTGTTGCTAGTCTGCATTTTGGGTTTTTTTTTTTATATTAGCACATTTTAAAAGTGTGTGATGGAACAATATTGCTTTGTTGTTAAGTGATGATTGCTAAATAAATATTGTCAAAGCCAATGCAAGCAGAGTTAACTGATTTGGATAGAGTTTTTAAAATCCTCAATTCTTCATAAAAAATCATTTTCTTGTTGAAGAACTATTGGAAAAGGAATAGAAACTTTTAATTTCTATGATCCATAACATGTGTCGTTCTAAATTGGAAGATGATTTATCTGAAAGTTTGCTTATTGTTGCTCTTAATCAAGTGACTCTAAATAACCTAATGTGTTTAAATATGAACAGCTATAAGATATTTTATCAATCTGATAATACTAAATCTGTCTATCTAGTAGTGAAAACTTCAGAGTATGTCTTTGGGAATCAATTTAATCCAAACAAGAACTAAAGATACTATTATGATCTCATAATAACTATGCATCTATTTTCATCCCTCTTTTTTACCCCATTTAATTTTATTTTCTTTATCTTATTTTTAAATTTTCTGGATTTGGCTCATTTGTTTTGGTGATGTTTGTAAAATCTCTATAATAATTTCTTTAAAACTGGTACAAATATTTTTAAAGACAGGTGCATGCTCATTGATGTGTGGAGGGAAGTTTCCCTGTCAAAATCCACAGTTCAAAAACCCATATTTAATTATTTTTTACCAGGAGAAAAACATTCAAATTGGAAATACCATTTCCACGTAATTTCAAAAATAATACAAGTATAATCTCAACAGTGAATCAGTTGATGCTGCAGTAGACAGTATCATACTCCTTAAAAAAGGAAGTTAAAAATAAACAAAAAACCCTGATAGATTGCAGAGAATAGGCATCTTGCTGGAACTGTTTGATGATTGTTTCATGCCCTAACTACTGTTGCTTATTCTTTGCAGGTGCAGGTGCTTCGTTATCAGTTAGTTGGTTTATGGCTAAAATGCTTTCGTTTATCCCATTAGGCATGGATAACAACTGTTATCAATTCACAGGCAGGGCTTAACTCAAATTTAAGTCATCTACACATAGTCTTCTGCAGTGGGTGTCTAAGCTGCAGGCATCAAAAAATGAGAATCTAATCAATACCTTTAGTATGAAACCAGCTGGAAGATATTTTAACCTGGTTTGAGCAATGTGTACTCCTAAGACAGCCCTCATTTCAGTGAGGGAAAAGCTTCCTCTTGACTTTAAAGGAAGCTGAATGATGTCTCCTGTTCTGTTTATAGGCAGATACACAGACCCCTGGCTTTGAACTCATCTTTTGGGTGCATTGTCAGACCTATAACATAGAGTCTGGGGTGATATGAACTTACATTTACATACTTGTAAATCAACTGTAGAGTGTATTCTAATTTGAGACATTGTTCCTGCAAAGTCATCATAACCAGAACGTAGCTACACTGCCATGATAAAAGTGAGTTAGTCCCTCTCCTGCCCTTTTTTTTTTTTGGTAGGGACTAATGCTGAGGAACCAGAGCCAACCTGAGAAGACTCAAGATAGCTGCTTTAGCAGAATATAGGATATGCTTGTCCTTTCTTCTCTGTCCCTCTCTGATATGGTGCAAAGAGAGCATGAGTTGCACCAGCTCTCATCTGGTAATGCTTTTACTCATTAGCCCTGAGGTAAATAAATAGCTGGATGCTGACTAGGGCATGGAAAAAAGGAGGTCTCTCTTGATGTTCAGCATATTAAATCGTTACTTTTCAGCTTGAAAATGTTTTCTCTCCCTACTGATCCTTTGTAATTTTCCAGTTACTCAAGGCAAAAGAGTAAACACAAAAATAAAAATTGTCATTTCTCTGCTGCACCAGGAAATTTAAAACCCAACTTAATTCTGGAGCTGTGGTTCATGTCCGAAGTTCTTTGATAACACAGTCTATAACCAAGGGAATTGCTTAATTCTGCTCAGTTTGCTCATCATTGCTCACACCCATAATAAATTCCTGCATAAATTAAATGATAATTAATTGTGTGACATTTTGGACCACGTGTTGTGGATTTTAGAGATAAAATTTCCTGATGGAATCCAATCCATGCATTTAGTTTCTCCTTGTTTACTATAACAGTTTCCAAAGTTTTCTCATACTGAAGCATTTGCAATGTGGTTTCATGCATAATAAACAGATCAGGGTAAGGTTACATAACAAGAAAGAACTTCACTTTCATCCTCTCTAGGTAATAGATGAGCAAGTCAGACAGGAAATCAGTCTGCTTTCAAACAGGGTATATTTAAAAATTTATGATGAAATGATATCTTATACTCCCTAGGTTTAGAGGAAAAAAATGTGGTTTGATAAAGAGGCATCCTATACCCAAAGCAAAATGGTAACACAATTGCCAGTGTACAGCATGAAACAGAATCATTGACAATATCAATCTTATTATTAATCATTCTGTTGAGAACAGCTATTAATCAAGTGATGAATCTCTCAGCAACTATGGCTTACATAACTTGAACTTAAAGAGCCCTAAATGATCCCTGAAAGATAAAGGAAATGTTAAATTTTCACACAGGTCACATGAGCCTTTACTTTCCTGGGTCAGGAATAAAATATGGAACTACTATTAAAGCCATAATGGTTAGGCTTGTGCCTGTTGCAATAAATCAGGGGAGGAGCAACAGGAGAATAAAGCAGAAAGGTTCCTCTCAGCTTCCCTTCCAACTATCTAAGTATCAGCATCCAGAGGAGCAGGCAGTACAACGACCCTTCCTGGAGAAGAGGACCTGGTTGCAGCCCTTCCAACAGTGGTGTTCCTCACCTGCATCACATGGGGTCCTGGCAGTGTTGTCATAGGGCAGAGGAGAGCTCCCAGGCAGTTCCCCTCTTTTCAGATGGGCAAGGAGATGGATTAGTAGACTTGAAGCCTACCTCGTCTTCTCAGGACCTGCTCCAAGTTTCCTACAAATCAGAAGAATCAAAGGAGGAGGACTACAGAAGAGGTGCTGACTGAGACTACCTTCCTGACAGAGGTGTTAGCTGGAGGTCAGCACAATTCCCGATGATTGGACACTCGTCTACTGCTGATATTACTAAGGATAAGACTCTCATGTTTGAGTAGTAGAGTGGACACTGTTTCCCACTGAGGAGGGGCAGTGAAGAAATGCTTTTGGTGCCAGCACATCCATTTATGCATCTGGTATTCAGGAGACTCTCCACTGGCTTTAATGAAGGAAAGAAGATGCACTATGTGGTGAGGGAAGTTTGCCCTGCTGGTATTATAACTCTCTATCTGTTCTGCAGGCAGAGTGAAAACTTTGGTGTCGGGAGCAGTGACATCAACATTAAATGTACTTTTTCCTCTCTTTTTCAGAAAAAAAATAAAAAATTAAAAGAATCAGAAAGAAGTGGATAAAAGTGCATAACTTTCCACAGGCACTTCTCTGAAGAGAGGAAACAGTCAGGGTGGATGCTGAGTTGAAAGAATTCAAGAGTGAATATGTCAGTTAACAGTGATTTGGCTTGAATGATACCTTCCCAGAGGAAAGAGGTAACTCATAAAACTTTCCTTCTGGAAGCTCTCAGATTCCAGCTAATTAATTGCAGTGAGGTATCTTTTAAACTAGAGATGTGCCAAGGCAGATCCACTTGCTTCTGAAACACTTACTGTTGCCAAGTCTTGCTATTATTACTTTAAAGACCAGCTCCAACATGTATCAGTGCAAAAATCCTTGGCAGTATAAAGATAATGCAGAAATACAGCTAGTTTTTTTTATGAAAAATAATATCTTGGTGAAGACAAGAAGGGGAGAGAGCACAGGAAAACAGATCTTGCTATGAAGCCTTTGGACTTGAAGGCCTTGGAATAAAGCTCTGTGTCCTGCAGCCTCAAAGACTGGTGAGCAATCCAGCTGGTTCACCATCTGAACAGTCCAGGGTGACCACGTCATCCCTCCTGCTTTAAATATAACATTGTACAGGTCTTCAGGGCCTTGCCTTGTAATGGTTGTACTAATCTGACTTAGAGATTGTTGGTTCTTCCTGTGTCTTCTTCATTTGGCATGAGACTCCATGGGCTGGGATTTGTTCTCTACCAAATGTCTATTCCTTCTTTTCCTGTGAACACCTCAGGGCTTTGTAATGCAGCCTGGGCACGTCGGTCTATTGACTGAGCAGGAGGGAGGTTTGTAGGCTCCAAGAGTTGCACTGAGGCTGTGGGATGCTACGAGGAGAGCCAACATCATCTGAATCTCTTTCCAAGCAGAATGCAAACTGATGTGATTGACTTTGCTCTCTCATGACAATTCCCCCAAACATGCAAGCTGACTTGTACTTATTACTTGCTTGTGAAGCAAAGAAAGAAATTCTCCTCAATAACCTTCAGCTTTGTTCCTAATGACACAGCTGGTGTAGGTGGGGTACATTTACCTGTTAATATATAAATTAATAAATAAAGATGGACTTCTCATTACAGTTTATTAACTCCAGTTAAAAAAAGCTGTACAGACAAGGGCACTTGCTTTTTAACCAGCAGTAGCAGCTCATGGCAAAACCCTTACAGAGTATCCTGCCAAATCAAACAAAAGCCTATATTACTGTTTGTTTCTTTTTGCTTTTCACTGCTATTTTAACCTGCGATAAGCTCACAGCTTTTCTCATGCTGGGTAGATTGACCTAGATTAACCCTTACCAAGTTTCTGGAACATATAGAAGATGTTCAAACACCAGTGTGATAGCTAACCTTAGAAAAACCTTGGTATGTAGCTTGTCATTCATGTACAACACAGTATGAAAGACTGAAGTCAGTGGCAAACAGTTTTGTTTTGAATCTGTATCCCCTGTAAGAAAGAAAGCTAAAGAAAAGAGTGTGCAATGACCTAAATAAGCTGTATTTTATCATGCTGAAAAATGGAAAGCAAAATGGCACCTCCATGTTTATAGCCCAGAGCCCCACAGAGCCAGAGATGGAGGTTGCCACTTTGAATTTTTAAATGAACATTGTTCCTTACAAAGTGCAGAGGAATAATAGGTAGCAGAAAACTTGCCCAACTCTTAATGGTGTCATTCTGTTAGAAAGATGTAGGAAAGAGAGATAATAATGATTATCACAAAGTGAGAGAATAAGGTGGAGAAATAAACTATAATTTCAAAGTGATAAAAGCACTGAGGAGGCAGTTTTTCATCCACCTTTTTCTACGTCTGACTTTTGCACATCAGAGCAGAGAGATCTCAATAGAAAGAGAGTTTGAAAAGACTGATGAGAGCTAACAGGACTAGAGTTTTCTTTTACAATTGTCTGTGCATTTTGATTTAATATTCAGGCTTATTAGATGCAAAAATGTAAAACTCAGAGTTCTGATTCAAGACAGAGACCAGGAAAATGATACTGTAAGGAGTCTGAAACAGAGATTGTACAGTCAGGTGGGGCCATGGCCAGCCTCACCATCACCTTCCATGCTCATATTTCTTCCTGAGGTAGCTACCTTCTAAAAAGGCAACCCCGGCTGCTTAAGTGCCAGAGTTCACAGGCTAAAATTGGTGCTGATTTACTTTAAGACACTAGCTTATAAATTGCAGAGATTCGGCAGCTGCTGCAAGAGCAGGTGAACCATTTCTGCAGATTTGCTTTAAGAAAGGGGTCAGAATGACAACTGTGGCCAGGAAATATCACTACTGTCCTGAGTTGAGCTGTATTCAGCCCTGAAGAGAGGAGGGAAATTTGCTTTTATTCAAGGGAACACCTAAATTTGTGCTTACATTAAGCATGAGCTTAAACTCCATTGATCATAATGGAGTTTAAACATACATTTAAACACAAGCACAGGTGTATGGGATTTCACAGAAGGCATACAGTTTTGACTCAGGGTCTAAGTTAATTGAAACAGCCAGCTTATCCCGAATACAGCTTCGCTGAAGTCAAGAATATATTTTTATTCTTACTGATAAATAGCATCAAATTTGTATGATGTAAATGCTCCATAATCTACCCCAATAGCTTATTCCTGCTATGGAACCCAAATCTCCTGATATGGGAAGAGTAGGATGAAGTCTAATATAATACATCCTCTGTATACAACCCTGATAACACAATCCTCTTGAAATCAGGCAAGTGCTTAAAGATTTTACTTAATGAGAAAGTTCTGAGTTTGAATATGATCTCAGTGATCCCATGAACAGCGAATTACATTATGATGGTGAAGTTGCAGTAGACCTTGGCAAAGAGAGGTTAAATGATAATGTGTGGCAACAGCTAGTTCAGTCTGGAACCAAAGTCTATGTAGGTCCACACTAATCATAGGATCATAGAATCATAGAATGTATTGGGTTGGAAAGGACTTTAGTCTCATCTAGTTCCAACCCCCCTGCAATGAGCAGGAACACCTTCCCCTAGACCAGGTTGCTCAAAGCATCATCCAACCTGACCTTGAACACGTCCAGGGAGGGGACATCCACAACTTCTCTGGGTAACCTGTTCCAGTGTCTCACCACCCTCACAGGAAAAAATTTATTCCTAATATCTCATCTAATTCTATCCTCTTCTAGTTTGAAGCCATTACCCCTCACCCTACCTCTCCCTGCCCTTGTAAGAAATCCCTCCCCAGCCTTCCAATGCTTCCCTTCAAGCATTGGAAGGCTGCTAGAAGGTCTCCCTGGAGCCTTCTCTTCTCCAGGCTGAACAGCCCCAACTCTAATTACTAATATAACAGCCATGCTCACAGTCATGTTTGTAAATGGTATCAAATCCATCAAGGTCCTGTTTAATGCTCTGTAACATCAGGACAAAGGAATGTCCCAAAACCTCAAGCACTAGCCCAAGGAAATTATTTTTGCAATACATTCAATAAATATGTAATATCTTGCAGAACTGGTGCAAAAATGCTTTCAACGGGAAACTTTAACTATAATTTTATGACAACATAAAATGCCTTATTTTGTCTATCTGTCAGTGTTACAAAAGTGAAAGTAGCATAACTATATGCTTCTCTTTCTTCCTTCTTGAGATACCCCCTGGTTCTTATCTAAATGGATTTAGGTCCATTTTCTGACAAACCCATGGACTCTCAGCTATTACCTAAATTTTCCAAACATTCCTATTTGCTCCTCATTTTTCCCTTAGTATTTGAATGATTCTTTGGTTCCCTCTGCTTCTGAAGTGCTTTTTTTCTGAGAGTTATTTATACCTATATTACAGTTTATAACTCTGCAGGCAGTCTCTTCAGTCTGCCTAGCAAAATTGTCGTCACAAATTTTGACAGCTTCTCACATATAACTAATGTCAATAGCAAAGTCTCTTTGGGATTTTCTGTAGTCTTCTGGGATCAAAGCTCTAGCTGAAAGTCAGAAGGAGAGATATTATCTGAGCTTTGTTCAAATTCCTGGTAGTCTCAAGAATGCAAATGAATGGTCATCTATGGAATGGCACTTATAACGTGAAAAGCTTCCTGAGACTTACTCTTTGGGCACACCTGACCAGCAACTCTCTGTCAGTTTTGAAAGCTGAGCACATTTAGTTCCACTGTACCAAGCTTTGGTCTTAGGCCTTGGTCATCTGCATGATCCCAGTGAAGTTCAATCCCTGTCACAGGGATGTGTGGCTTGAAGGCTGATGTAAGTGAGGTGGAAGTCTCTGACTAGCTGAAGAGTTAGATCTAAGTATTCAAGCTTACACCTAGGATGGACCGAAAATAGTAAGGAACTTACTACTGGGAACGGCTTTCTCAGGAATATCTAAACCACAGGAAGACAAACAATTGCATTCTTATAGCAGTGGGAAATGGGAAAGTGGGAAATGCATTCTTATAGCAGTGGGTCCTCCTATCCTCTTCCCAGACAGTGAGGGCAACATAACCTAGTGCTGACAAACATGTGGATTATGGCTGCCACCAGTCTGCTGGCCCCTTTCAGCTCCATGTGCCTGGCCTGATAGGCTTGGCTTCATACACAATTGTCATCCTATTATGTATGAAAGCAGATGTGGATTTTGCAGTTCTAAAGAGTTTGAGCTCCACAGCTCATCTGTTAAAGCAGGGAAAAATGCAATGTAATGTCTCAGCCCTCCAGCAGCTTTGAGATGTGGCACTGCAGTGTTTTACAAGCATCTTTTGTGCACAACAGCAATTTTCTCATGATTTTCTCACTTGAGTTCCCAGCCTATTGTAACAGCTGGGTTACAGGAGGAATGAATTGCCCTGAGGTCTCCTGTGACCACTCCTTCTTACATTGCACTTCTGCTCCCTCACTTTGGGAAGGGAGTTACACTGGCTGCAGCTTTTATTTTCATTCCTACTCAGTCTTTAGCAGTTCCCCTTTGATGCTTCCTGCCATCTCTCTCTTTCTTGCTGTGCTTTGACAGCTTGCTACTGCAGGCACAAGTAAGATCATGCTGTGATGAGCTTCCTCAAAGCAATGTCTTGCTGGTAACAGGTATCTCTGCAGTGGAAACTGGCAGTGTACTGCTGAAGGGAGACAATATGCTCCTCTGTCTTTTCAGATTCCTTCCCTCTCAGGACTCACAAGGGCACCCCTCTTGACCAGAAATGTCAAACCACAGTTTGAAGCTGGCAGCAGATAAACTCTGACAGGGTTCAAATCTGCAATCCCTGAGAGCAGTAGCTTGCATTTATGTGCTTCCTAAAGGTTTGACTCTGCATTAGGAGTGCTGCTGATCTTTCCCCTTAAAGGTTTACCATTAAAAAAGGTACTAAGGTAAAACACAGAGGAGGCATTATCCCATTTCTGAGTTTCTGAAAGTCTTGAAACAAAGCCCAAAAGGGAATATTTATTCTCCTGAGAGGTGAGAGTTGAAATATTTTCAAGTACAAGAGGTGACTAGATCTCACAGTGAACAGAAAGAACAACACTCAAAACACACTAGACGGGAGGAAAATTTCTCATGCCTTCTGTTTACTCTCAGGAAAATGCAGTTCCAGGCTTAAATTCAGCAAACACCATGAGCTGAAAAAGGGTAAAACATTACTCTGCTCTCTAGGGCTAAGCAATATCACGATAGGAAGGTTACAGGGACAAAGAATAACCAGGAAGCATACGATTGCTCAGAGGGGTAAATGCCAGCTAATATACTTGAGGGCAGCTCCCATGTTACATCCTTAACCTAGATACAAGGAGAAAAATGAATTACTTCCTTCTTTCATTGTATACAAAATAAACTAAATACAGTCAATGATACCCTCTCCCCTCCCCC
>NW_010296544.1:0-36303 GCF_000700745.2 Antrostomus carolinensis | reverse complement strand
GGCATATATTTATTATATTGTGAGAAATCTTGAGATGGCTTAAAACTTTCCATCTGCTTTCTAAGATGTAAAGGAGAGAAACACATTTAAGTGCGTGAATCATAAGTCTACTGACTACCAATCAGTAGTAGTGCAGAGGATAACTGATTTCTCTGGAAAGACCTGTTTCTGTTAACAAAGTATTAAATATTTGTTGTACTATAAAATCGGTCTGATTCAATTTCTCTTTCTGGTGCAATTCTTATGTACAGGTTTTTTATGTGAAACAATCCCGGGAACAGAAACCTTTAGGCAGACTGCAATGCAGGTGCCAGAACATTTGTATTTGATTAAAAAAATAGAAGCTTGAGTTTCTAGTCTAAATCAAGAATAAGGACTCGAACCATAGTGTCCCTATATCTGAAGAGAGTACCCTCAACATTGGTTATCTTAAAACAAAAAATAAGCTCTCTGTCTCTGACCTGAGCACTAGAAGCTGACTAACCTTTCCTGTTGAAACTGAGACAGGAGAAGACTTCCCAAAGAATGCTTGATTCTGATGAATCACCTACATAATTTTTCTGGAAAATTACAAAGTATTTTATCCTGTGTATCAAATGAGATTATTGCCTTGGTAGGTTGCCTTGTTTCTCATACTGATATTTTCTCTTCCCTCTGGGACCAGTGATAGAGGTAACCAGTGACCAGACAGTCTCCCAGGAGTAAAAAAGGGATTTTAAAATCTTAAAAATTCAGAGCAGTCAGACTGTCACTAGGAAGCCTTGCTTGCAAAGTGTGTTTGTGTCTTTCAGATGAGTACGGTCATTGGGTTAACCAACATTTTGTTTATCTGTTTGCTTTTCTTGTGGTTCTTTGTGAAATCAATGCATTGACACAGGAAAGCTTTATATTCCAGTTCTACAATAGCTGTTTACTGACCAACACACAAACAGAGGTCATAAAATTACCTTATCTTTATTCTTACAAGGTTACATATCCCCTGCTATCACACAACACCCTTTTCTGTCAGCATTCTTAAATTTTCAAATAGCTATTATTATATAGGAAGTAGTGCATAGCTACAAAAATACATGAAGTCACAGCACTTCAAGTAACAGACAGAAGTGGGCAATAAAATCACAGTACATATAAATGTCTAAAGACAATGGATAAGAATAGTAATAGAAAGAGAAAACTCAGGAAAACTAAAAGTTTAAAACTATGTTTCAGTTAGAAATCTGTTTTAGTGTATACCTACAATCAGTTGCCCCAAGACAATTATTTTACAGTCTTCTTTTCATATCTTACATACATAGTGCTTTACTTTCTCTTTGCTTTGGAAGCAGAATATCAGAACAATATTGGCAAATTAACAGGAATGGTGATATCACACTTAATTACATTTGTAGATCTCAGATGTAAAATCAAAGAAACTGCACAAGTAAAACCATTTGCTCTACAGTAGCAGCCTGATTTTACAGCAGAAATAACACAGAGTAGACACATAGTAATGTCAAATGCTCAAACTTATGCAAATACAAAGATTTCTGAGAAATAATGGGTTACAGTTGTGATAAGCCCAGGCATATATTTATTATATTGTGAGAAATCTTTTTCATAATAGCAGCCAGTAAAACAATCTGAGACAGTAATTTAAAATTGATGATCTCCTTTGAACATTGCAGCTCAAAGCATGAAAACTGTGTATCTCTGTACCCACTCTGTTTTGATACAATATCCAGCTGGGCTAAGCTTTCTCCGAGTGAGCTGTCCTTATAATCCACTCAAATCAGTAGAGTCATAAACCAAATGAGGATTATCTACATCTACTACAAAATTACACAGCTTCTATGGCTTCTAGATTATCTTTTTATTTCAAAGAGAGATTCTTTTGGCTGAGCAGTAATGCAGGTTCCCCAGTATTGGAAACTTAAATATTTACTGTGTTGTAAGTGATCTAGCACTGAGGAACCTCTATCTAGCTTCTACCCTTTGAGGGGGGAAACAGATGCATTGTATATGGGGATATAGAGAGAAGGAAGAATTGTTAAACAAAGTACCCATAAAAAAAGCCTTGTGCATCTTGTCAGTAAAAGCACAAAAGCCATTTCCAGAAGCTTTTGCTCACACCGCTGAAGCATAAGTAGGACTTGTACTCTTCATCATGAATGAAAACCCTGTTCAGATCGCATTGGCTGCAATTATGCAGGCACAGGTGGCAATACCAGATGCAATCTCTTTAACTCTCTTGGCATTACAGCAGTCTCTCTCTCCTGCGTGGAGGAATCAGGAGTACCAGTATCTCACAGACCAGCAAAAAGTCTCAGGCCTCTCTGTTGTACCCTGTGAGGAGGATGTCTTCCTCAAAGCATTATGCACAGCAGTTACAGAGGCAGTGCAGACCTCTGATTCAGATTAATCACAAAATCGCAGAATGATTTGGGTTAGAAAGGAAATTTAAAGGTCATCTAGTCCAAACTGCCTGCAATGAGCAGGGGCAATCTTCACATCAATAAGGTTGCTCAGAGCCCCATCTAACCTGACCTTGAATGTTTCCAGGGACGGGGCACCTGCCATCTCTCTGGGCCACATGTTCCAGTGTTTCACCACCCTCACGGTAAAAAATTTTCTTCCTTATTTCTAGTCTAAATCTTGCCTCTTTTAGTTTAAGATAATTGCCTCTTGTCCTGTCTCTACAGGCCCTGCTATAAAGTCTATCCCCATCTTTCTTATAGGCCCCCTTTAAGTATTTAAAGGTCACTATAAGGTCTCCCTGGAGCCTTCTCTTCTCCAGGCTGAACAACCCCAACTCTCTCAGCCTTTATTCACAGGAGAGGTGTTCCACCCCTCTGATCATATTTGTGACCCAGTTCTCACACTTGATGGCACTGGTACATGAATTCTGGCCTGATGAAAGTTCCCAGCACATGAGGATCTAAATTGTAACTCCTGAAGATTAATGTAATAAGGATGGAATTTGCACTTAATTGACTAAAAAAATATGCTTTCTGAAACACAAGCAAACTTTAAAATACAGGTGTTTTACTCCAAGAGGTAACTATCCTCAGCTGCCTTTGCAACCACTTCATATACTGGAAGGGCTTTGAAGAGGACAATAGGCATCTTTATCTTCAGCAGTACTTTGCTGTGAGAGACTCCAGATAAACTATTATATTTGGGTATTTTTGTATTTTTTGAATACATTTTATATCCATATACATAGGAACACATAAAAAAAATATCTGTTGGAAGGTTAAAATCGAATAGGAATTTTAAGACCTCTTCCCTACTTGATTGGTGATTTATTTCTGCAGTTCATGAATACCTGTAACAAAGATCATGTTAACTCACAAAGCAGCTGTGTGGCAAAGAACTTACTTTTACTGGAAAATTAAACTAATTGAGAAACTAAAAAAAAAAAAGAAAGTAATAATTAGTTTTTAAAGTTACCTGTCCAAATATAAATATGCTTTTAATTTCCTTAACCCTGTGCCTCAGTGTGCTGGCTTAATCTATCAAATTGAACAGATTTGACAGATCTGTTGAATTGATGCTTTTTCTTTATGTTTTCTGGTTGTTAGAGAATGTACTAAAATGAGCATGGTATTCCTGGCAGCTAAATTTTAATCTCAGCAGTTCAATAGATGATGTCTGTCAGGCATCCAGCCTTTTACCTGTTTAGGTCTATAATACATTTCCATTAAAAGAGGTAGGAATATAATTATGCTTAGGAAAACAATACCAGAATTCTGCCACTTTTCTGGTATTGTTCTTTTCCTTGTTTGCATTATACAAGGACAACTGAGCATACTTACAGACATTTACATTTGCATTACATTACAGGCATTACATTTCCATTTTCCTCAGACCATTTCTATTTTTGGAAATGCCAGTTGACCAGCTACTCTCTTTAGCCAGTATGTTCTCTCTGTGATAACTAGGTATCAATTTTTGGCAAGACATAAAGTACAACCCCAATCTGTTTTTCTCAAAAGGAATGAGAAAGTAATGAGGTGTGTCATCATAAAAGTGAATTGTATTTCAGTGTTACACAGCTTGCTGTGTCAAGCACTAATCTTCCTCTTGCCCACTAATTTGCCAGCCTGTTCTTTGTGTCCAGTCTGGTGATAGCAGAACAATGGCGCAACAGTAAGAACTGGATTGCACTTACTTTTAGGAGATTTTGTGAACTGCTCACAGCAGGAGAGGACATTAATACAATAAAAATGAAACAGCATATTTTTTATCTCATATGTCTTGATTGTCATGAAATAACTCCTGCTTCCTATTGCTATGAGAAGATAAGAAATGAATGTTTAATCAATAGGCAACCTGTAATAAAGATAGCTTCTTTTTATGCAGAATAAGCAACAGCATCAATTCTTACCAGTTTTTTGTCTTTTGTTTCAATTCATTAGAAATCTCTACATAGCTTTTGATAGAGACAACTGAATCTGCAGTCACAGTCCTCAGGTCTCCCATTTAGCATACACAGGGCAGCCACACCTAACTCTTTATTCAACCTGGAGGCATATTAAGCCTTGAGTTATGCTCCAATTTATAAATTATCATATTTATTCTCCACTGTGCCTACAATCAGATTTTTCGTAGTTGTCACACAGAGAGTGAATCTGTGATTAAGGGCCTGATCTGGGGGAAATAATAGCTTCACAAACTAATGAATTGGTCATACAGACAGTCAGTGCCCACCTGATACCACTAGAACAATCAGCAGCTTTGGCCAGCTAGTCAGCCAGTGCAAAGGTGGAAAAGCGAGGTCTACATCCATGACAGCCAACTGGGCTTCGCACACCTGTGTCTACTTAATTTTAGAGCGGCATTTAGGCCAACCTATTCTGTGACAGTGTGGTGGGTATAAAATACAGGATGGAAAGGTCTGGTCTAAAGACACATTTCCCCAGATAAGCTGGTCTAGCTTGCTGGGAACTGGTACCTCCCAAACAACAAGCCTGGCAACTACACCAAGCTGCAGGCAACTTGTCCAAAACAGAGGACTGCGAAACAGCAGTTGTTGAAGGCAAAAGCAGCTCTGAAGTTAGTGACCAGCTATGTTCGACTGTACAGAAAAGAAGTGTAGGGGACTGTACTATAAGGAGAAATAGAATGAGCATGAGGAAGAAACATTCATCAGAAAGGGCCTGAGGAAACACCCATATTAATTTGTGAGTACTTTTTCTTGGATGAAAGACTGCAGAACTCCACATAGTAAAGGGTTACATCCCAGTCAGTATTGTAATCATTATACTAGGTTAAATTAAGAGCAGTATAACTGAGCTAAAACCCTTCCTGAGCACTAAGATATGCGATGAAGATTAATTTCAGATTGCATGTGTCTCACATCTACACCAGAGCTGTTAAGTGATGATCTGACTGTTAAGGGTGATCCAACTAGACTGTGCAAACAGAAATTGGTAAAGCTCCCTAGGTGTCCTAGAAAATCTTTTCTCTTTTAGGTTTGTTTACTGTATTTTCCTTCCCATTTTTTTGGAAAATCTCATTTGCTGTTATTCTGTGTAAGTACAAATTAAAGTGTGAACTCATTATTTTATGCTGGTCTGATCAATGAATGAGAAACAAGAGTGGCCTCTGTAATTAAAAGAAGTTCCTATAGAGTGCCCATTGAGTTAAACTTCATGTGGAATTGTGTGTTGCAAACTTCCCTTAACCTTCACATGTTGTATAGGAAAGTTATTCTTACTCTTAATTTAGCATCCGTTTCTGCAGTACAGCAGTCCCTTCTTCCCATGCAGAGTTTCATTTAAGTCCACTGTGTCAGTATAAAGGTCTGTGATAACAGATTGCAGTGTAAAATTGAGACATGATTATAAACCATATTAGTTTATGGAATATAGAAGAATGGAGAAGATTTGAAGAATGTCTCTGTTGGAAATAAAAGATCAAAAATGCACCACTGAGCTTAATTTTTTTTTTTCTAAATTGGATAGTGGACATTTGGCACATGAAATAACCTTATAACAAAGCTTCTATAAAACATTTTAGACCTCTGAAGCCGAAAAGTATGTTCTTTTTAATGCTGTTAAGGAGAAGCAAAATTCAAAGGCTAACAAGTTATAATTACTTTTTGAAAAGAAGACTGCCTAAAGTGAAGGTTATTTTGGTCCATTTACAGTGTGTACTGCATTTTCTAGCTAAATTATAGAAAATTATATGCCATGATTTTCTTGCTGCCTTTAACTAGTTTTACATGAATTTCATAGTTCATCTTTAATATTTTGTTGCATTGTATCAATTGTATTAAGTTTACAAAAATGTTGTTCCCAAACACCCTAGATTGCTAATAATTAGCTTTCTGCAGAGACTAATGATGCACATGTTATTATTTTTAGTGCTAAACTCTTGAGAGGACCAACCTTCCGTATTTTCTTTGGCTCCACTATTTACAATACTGAATAAAGTTAATGTTCTTCGAGGTCAATCTTGGGGGAGCAGAGATGAATTTGTTATAACCAACATGATGAAACAAAGAAGCAATGGAATTAGTGTTTTGCTACTTTATAATAGAAAATAAACTGGGAAGTAGGTCAAGTTCTCCTGATTTAATGCATTCAAATCATTGCTCAGTTCTTGGGCAGTGTATAAAAAGCGTAATAAAAGTGGTGATTCTTTGAAATATTTTCTCGTTCTTGACTAAAATCTCATAACCCATAACATACTTTAAAAATATTATATACTAAAAATCAACTTTGATTAATCTACACTTAACTGTAATGTCTGTGCTTTGTAAAGGAGTATGGGATCCTTTATATTTAGAAAAAACTGCTGACAAATATGGTCATTAGAAACTGTCTTAATCACAGGGAAGAACATGAAATATAATTTGTTTTGGCCTTCTTCCTCTGAACCCAAAGTTTTATTCTGTAGTCAATACTTACTTCATCCCTGGCAATTTTTTTCATAAAAACGTGAAAAAGAAAAAGTAAATAACATCAAAATAGTAACCTTTTGTGATATTAGTTTAAAAAATAAGCATAATACACCAATATAACACATTGGCTCCTATAAGGAGAAGTTGGGTAATAATACTTAAAGCCACAGATTAGTGAAAGAGTTTGGAATCAGATTAGCCTGCATGGCCAAATGAAACACTGCAAGAGCACTGAGAGTTAAGGTATTTGAGCCTAAAATGGCACAAAAAAAAAGATAAGACAAATTCAGGAAAGGTAATCTCACTGATGAACATTGAAAGTAGAAGGTCCAAATGCAACTTCTGGTTCAGGGAGCTGCTAAATTAGCAGTAGAAGGAAATAAACATAAACTAGCAATGGAAAGATAGCTGTGTACTTATAGCCACTTCTGGCAAACATCAGAGGCAGCATATTGATCCCCATGTAATTTTCGTCACTAAATAACCAATGTGTTAGTGCTTATGTTTTTAGATATTTACTCTTCTTTCTCTATTTTTTAGCATAGCTTGATTTTTCTTAGAAGTTAGAATAACTCTCTGTTTATTGGTATGCAAAGAGGCACTCTGAATATCGAAACTTTAGAGTCAAAATAAGGTATTTTCTAGGTTCATTGCTTCCCAATGGCCATAAAGCTTTTCCAACTCAAGTCGAGCAATTTTATTGCTGTTCTAGTGCCTATGTGCTGGGAATAAACATAAAGAACAGGGTGCATTTCTATGTCCTTGGAGTTCTTTGTTTCTGTGTTCTAAGACAAAATAATAGGAGATAAGAGATCCTATATTCCTGTATTTGATGGACACATGTGACACAGGTTAAAATCCCATACTGGGCAGTGGATCAACTCACATATATGTGCATAAAAACATAGAGAGATACTGAAAGACCTGCAGTCCCTTGTGGGAATGAATAGAGCTATGCTTAGGGCTTATTTTAGTCTCACCTAAAAATTTATCCAGTAACATTGGGAGATGCTCTGCAGCCCCAAGATTTCTATCACACTTCTTGTAAAAGTGATCTGCTTTGCCTGTGTTGTTCAATGTTTGTAAGGCCTTTGAGACTTAGGGAGAAGGATGGAAGGAAGTTGAAGTGTTTTTAGCTGGTTCATGTCTTCCAGCTTTTTATCCCTGAGTCATCTAATAGAGAGAGTTCATCTGGGAGCCTTTCCCAGTATTGTACAAGGTTAGGACGAGGACTGCAGTCAGCCAGAGAAGTCCAAACCTAAGAAGACAGAAGCGGTTCTAGAGGCTTAAAGGAAATCTCTGAAGGACACAGCTAACTTACATCTCAATCCTTGGCTGAGGCTATTTTCATCAGTGTTCACAGCTTGGGCATCAGGTTGACAGCTTCTACATTAACAAATAAGATAGGTGAATGCATTGGCTTTTTATATACTACTGTCCAGCCAACACTTTTGTGTCTATTTCTGTCCAACTTAGCTCTAATTTCAATAAGCTTTTCCTACCTCTAGGCTGAATTATTTCGACCCATAACAAACTGCATACAGCTAAAACTCAAAATCGTTCAGAAACCTTCAGCCTTCTGCAGCACATTTGACACAGCTTCAGCACCACCTCAGCAACTTGAAGTCTCTAACTGCTTCTCACCCATCTCCTGCTACTGCATCGGGGGCAAGTTAAGAGCTTGAGTTGAGAGTGCCTTGACTTGTAAGCCAATGTTACCATCTGCTGTGCTCTGAAGGCTCCTGAACTCTATGTTCTTACCTCAGACTGTGCCTTTACTCCTGAGTCATATGAAAACATCACATATATTTTAATGGGTTTTGACTACATTAATAACAGAAGCACGACATCACAGAATGGCTGAGGTTGGAAGGGACTTCTGGAGGTCATATAGTTCAACACCCTGCTCAAACAGGGCCACCTAGATCTAGTAGCCCAGGACCATGTCCAGATGGCTTTTGAATATCTCCAAGGATAGAAACTATACAACCTCCCTGAAAAACCTGTTCCAATGTGCAGTCACCATCACAGTAAAAACTGTTTCCTTATGTTTGGACAGCACCCCCTGTGTTTCAGTTTGTGCCCATTGCTTCTGGTTCTGGCACTGAGCACTGCTGAAAAGAACCTGGCTCTATACTCTTTGCACCCTCCCTGCAGGTATTTATATACATTGATAAGATCCCTGCCGAGCCTTCTCTTCTCCAGGCTGAACAGTACCAGCTCTCTCAGACTTTCTCATAGTAGTGATGCACCAGTCCCTTATTCACCTCTGTGGCCTCCCTACCATGTCCATGTCTCTATTGTATTGAGGAGCCCATAACTGAACCCAGTACTCCAGCCTTATCAGTGCTGAGTTGAGCAGAAGGATCACCTCTCTCAACCTGCTGGCAATACTTTGTCTAATGCAACCTAGGACACCATCAGCCTTCTTTACTCTTCAGGCTGTCAGATATGAAACAGGACCTGTAGGAGATTTATACCCTTCTGGAGTGGCAGAAGGGAGTCTGGCAGGATACCTCACTATGTCTGAAATAACACCAGATACTTGTGCTTAAGTGACTCAATCACTCTTTGATGTCGATTCACTACAACAGTTTAGATGCCTAGTTCACATGCAGACATTTACATGGAGAAACCTAAATGTATATACTTTACACTGGGGTTGGATATCACCACTGCTGTCCTTTATGTTCTGGTCATTCTCATGTGCCATCTCTGATCACATTTAGTACCAAAAATGCAAGGTCTATTAAAATTAAATCCTGTACTTTTGGTATAATATAGATCTTCTCACAGAACTCTTGTACAACCTCCCAAAAGTGTTGATTGGAACTTTATAATCGAATTCTTCATTCTTCTTACCTTATGAAGTCACAGGCCTCCTGAAGTTGCTTTACTAACAGATTTCTTGCAAATATGACTGTCATAATTATTTCTGTGATTCAACCACTACTGACTATCAGTATTACTGGAGAAAAAAAAATGTGTTCAATTAGAGGTAATGTCTTTTTAAAAAAAAATAAAAAAAAAAATCTGTATTTTGTAATGGCAAAATTTAAAATCAATACTTCTATAAGTCATCTTGAGTGACTGGAAGTACTTAATACAATGTGCTACATGAAGCAATACGTCAAGATTAGTAACTCAGATATTTAAGTTCCTACAGTTTCAGTGTGTTTGCCTTTTTAAAACATAGAAATGAGATTTAAAAAATATAAACTGACAAAAATAAATGATTAGGGTTTTTTTCCAATGTGTAAGACTGAGGTATGCAATTTTTTTCATAAACAGAAAGAAATACTTCTAAAGAAAGGTATCCCTAGAAACTATATTAAAACATTTAAAAAAAAAAAATGACACATATAAATAACACTAGAAAAATGAGATTTAATATATGTAATACAAGGATCGAGAATTTTCTTGGTTTGATATTATTATTTTAACAAACAAATCCAAAAATCATTGCATAATTTTTTATCATTATCCTATATCTTATTTTACTGACAGGTGAATTTTCAAGCAAAACAGCTACAGTCATATCTTTTTCATTCTGAGTATCACTTACAAGTATGATATGCCAGTGTTTCATCTGAGATTCAGACACTAATCAATGCCAGGAAGCTCACTGATTTTCTGAGAGAACTGCCAACAATATATCCTTCAGTATAGGACCTTATGAATGTTTTCTGGCATTACGTGTGATGAATCAATAGGCAGGATATTTCTTTGCTTGAAATATATGCAAAGCATTTGTAGTACAGCCATACAGGATGACTGTAGACATGAAATCATAGAACAATATGGGTTGGAAGGGACCTCTGCAAGATCAGTTGGTACAAACCTTCCTCAACTTCAATCAAGTTGCTCAGGACCTTTTGCAGTCATATCAGTCAATTTACAGATGTAGGATGGAAGCTTTGAAAAAGAAGGGTTTGATACCTGAAAAAAGAGTAGAAAGTGACAACAATGGATACAAATTCCTCAGTGATAAAACACGTGCTTAACAATTTCTGGCCATGTTAACCAGGAGGAGGAACTGGCGTAGCAGAATGAACTATTCCAGACACAGAAATCACTTCCTATGACCCTATTCTGGTACCAGGAGAGACTGGAACAGAAATGGCTGGTGGCTCAAGAGGAAAAAGTAAAATGAAAGAAGCTAGAGTAGAGCAGAGAAACAAGTCTCTTGTCATACTCGGAGCAGTTTAAGATGCAATAGACCTTATGAGTGGGTCAGATTGAGTGACCCCTCTGTGTGCAGACTTATGAATGGTTAGAAATACTGGTAAATTCTCAAGGTTATTGGTGAGTCTAGCACATTCAGATGTGCTTACTAATGCCTTTGCATCTGTTTGAACTTCCTGTAACTGTTTTGCTGCCAATGAAAAAATCCTGAGCTGCTGTGGTAGGAGAAGAAAATTAGGCAGGTGAAGAGATGAAAACTTGTTCTCCTATGAGAGTGACAAAACTTACCTTTTTGACAGTAGAGTAAGTTAGAGCCTTGGTAAATTCAGATGTCAAGAAGGGAGAAAAATATCATGGCTTTTCTACTGACCAGAAGGGAGATTCCCTGTTTCTGAAACTCAGCTACCTCTGAGAGGCAGTTGAGAAAACAGAGCTTTTTCTCTGAGTTTAGTTTTGACTGAATTCTTTCTCCAGAAAGAACCTAACAGAATTTATCAAGGAATTGAGACAACAATGAGAAGCTATTAAAAAAAAATAAATCTCCTTTTGGAGAATGTCAATCAATTTAACATTTTATTTTTTTTTTTTAAGTATGAATTCACTGTTCACAGAGAATTCAAAATAAGTGTTTCATTATATGTGCTGTTTCCAATAACTGACATAAAGCAGCATGCATAAATTTGCTATTTTGAGGATATATATAATGTTTAATTTGCAATGAACTTGCTTCCTTAGTAGGGGAAGAAAATTATACATGAAAACTGGGTGTGCAACTCAGCTGACTCTGATCTGAAGGTAGCAAGAAGGCATCAGAGAGCAATTCTCACTTGGAATCCATTCAAAATGGAACTGCTGAATCCTTTCATCCAATCCAGAAAAACTCAATTACAAGAAGTGACATTATACAACATAATAAAAGTAGTGTCAGCTCTAAATCCATGAAGGCTTGTTGACACAGGGAATGAGTCAAGCTGATGGGGACATATGGTGAGAAGGAGTGTGTGAACAAGCCTCCTTGTCTTCCTTCCAGAGAAGTTTGTGGCAGCATTCTTGACTGCAAATACATCTCATATCCTTTAAATCCATCCGCACAAATGCCACAGTCTCATGCAGACAAGACGAATAGTGTTGAGCAAAACAAGGTGTTCTATGAAAGGAGGTCCTCAACATAGCTCTGCTACATCTAAGTAGAGCCCATGCTTGCTAACATTGAGCAGGATATAATGTTTGTACTGCCACAAGGATCATTCATGTAATTTGTCATAAACAACATGAATCATTACACAGGAATTTACTTTCACACAACAGAAATTTAAAACAAGTTATTCAGTGATGAAATTGTGAAATAAAGGATTTTAGTCTGCTATCAGTTTTAAAGCAGCCATGCTGAAAATCCTGTAAATTCACAGAAGACTACATAGTAGCTACTCCTGATGGCAATTATAGTATTTCTATTGACTTTCTTTTCTTTTCTTTTCTTTTCTTTTCTTTTCTTTTCTTTTCTTTTCTTTTCTTTTCTTTTCTTTTCTTTTCTTTTCTTTTCTTTTCTTTTCTTTTCTTTTCTTTTCTTTTCTTTTCTTTTCTTTTCTTTTCTTTTCTTTTCTTTTCTTTTCTTTTCTTTTCTTTTCTTTTCTTTTCTTTTCTTTTCTTTTCTTTTCTTTTCTTTTCTTTTCTTTTCTTTTCTTTTCTTTTCTTTTCTTTTCTTTTCTTTTCTTTTCTTTTCTTTTCTTTTCTTTTCTTTTCTTTTCTTTTCTTTTCTTTTCTTTTCTTTTCTTTTCTTTTCTTTTCTTTTCTTTTCTTTTCTTTTCTTTTCTTTTCTTTTCTTTTCTTTTCTTTTCTTTTCTTTTCTTTTCTTTTCTTTTCTTTTCTTTTCTTTTCTTTTCTTTTCTTTTCTTTTCTTTTCTTTTCTTTTCTTTTCTTTTCTTTTCTTTTCTTTTCTTTTCTTTTCTTTTCTTTTCTTTTCTTTTCTTTTCTTTTCTTTTCTTTTCTTTTCTTTTCTTTTCTTTTCTTTTCTTTTCTTTTCTTTTCTTTTCTTTTCTTTTCTTTTCTTTTCTTTTCTTTTCTTTTCTTTTCTTTTCTTTTCTTTTCTTTTCTTTCAAATAAGTTTCAGAGAAGAGCCAGGTTACCTAAAATTTGTTATTTTCCTCAAATCAGATAAATCCTGATTATCATAAAATCATAGAATAGTTTGAGTTGGAAGGGACATCTAGTCCAAACTGCCTGCAATGAACAGGGACATCTTCAACTTGATCAGGTTGCTCAGCCTGACCTTGAATGCTTCCAGGGATGAGGCTTCCATCACCTTTCTGTGCAACCTGTTCATATACAGAGCCCTGGGTAGGAATAGTTCATACTCTGCTACACTCTTGGTTCCTCAGAGATCTATTCAAATTAGAATGGGAGAAGCTTATTGAGTAAACAGTGAAGATCTTTTATTACAGGAAGGCTAGATGAAATAATTTTGTTGAGTTGACAGATTGGGAGAGGGTTGAATTGTTCCCTCTGAACGAATGAGGCCAAGGCTTGGGTGGGAGGGATACAAAAAAAGAAAAATAAATAAAAATCATAAGGTAGAGAAAGAACAATTTATTAAAAAAAATGGAAGAAATTAATATCAATTAACTATGTGTAAAGATGAGCTAGAAATTAGAATTTCTTCTAATGATGGAAACACTAAGGTTCTGGAGCAGCCTTCCAGGGAAGAAGAATAAGAAAAAATGGATACTTTAAGGATGGAGCTTGTGTCCAGCACTACAGAAAGCGGAAGCCCATGAAAAAAACCAAACCAAACCAAACCAGAAAAACAAAAATAACAAGAAAAACAAAATAACTTAGAAGGTGCTTTCATGTGTATTTGCACTAGTTAAGAAACTGGTTAAGGACACAGAGTTTAACACTAATCCATCATTGTCCCAACTGCGTATGATTAACATACTCCCAGATACGATCTTGGCCTGAACCCAGCAGCATTTTCCTGGACAGGAGTATGATTTGGAAAATAACACAAAACATAAATTGTTTTCATTGGGCAGTATGGATGAGACCACCTTGCTGAGGGGAGGGAGAGAAAAAAAACATTTAGTCATGGGCAAACTTCACAGAGCCATTTGTCAGCAATGCCAGGGAATAGCTTCAGAATGTCTTAGAAGTAAAAAAGTATCATTTCAGTTTTGTACTCCTAGTAATTTAACTAGGCATTGTGCTTAAACTGCAGATTTTCAAGTAGGGGGCTAGACTTTCAAGGCTGGATACAGCCAGTTACCATCGTGGTATCGTAAAGATATTTCTAACCCATCAGTAGCAGGGGCAAGAGCTATGTTCAGTTTATGGTGCTAAGCTAGTCTGCACAGAAATATGTTTATAATTATTTATAAAAGTGATTTTTTTTCCTTATTTTCTTATAAAATCCCTAAATCAGTTATTATCTTCCTCCAAGGGATCTTGCCAGAGAGACTAGAGATCAAGTGTTTTGTTCTCAGTAAGTATTTTGGTGATCTTTCAGACTGCATTTAAATAAATTTGTAAATCTTTTATTCAGAACAACTCTTATTATCCTCTAAATTTACACATACAAACTTTCTAGATGACCTTCAGTGCACATAATAATAGACAGAAGAGTTTACTGTGGTATAATTCCAATTAGCTCTTTTACAAGTATAGTGTCTAACTTTAATTTACAAATAAATATTTTAATATAATTTTTGTTTTATTTTTGTTTTATTTTGTTTATTTTGGGGTTTTTTTCCTTCATCAAGAAAATCTTGCAGCTGATGCAGTCTTATCCTGAGGGATAAAGAATATTTTCATTTATAATAACTATGTTTGCATAGCTAGAAGTATGCTCTATTTTACAACTCAGGTTCAAAATATTTCTCATAGGTTAGGATAATTTTGGTCTGTTTCATCAGCTATCAGATAACTACAAAAGGAATCAAGTTCAACTGAATGCAAACAGAATTTGAGCATAAGTTACTTGGTGCTTAGTCAAACTGTCATGTAAATGCTTCAAATGGGGATATCTTTTATAAGCTTATTACTTAGCAAAGAGTTTATCAAGACTTGATTTTTAAACAAAATGTTTATTTTCAGAATTTGTGGAGTGAAAGTTGATATATTGCATCAGGAGACTGACAGGAAACCAAATTTAGTCTTTTTGGTTGCTCTTCTTATCTTTTTCTATCTTAAAATTTAGAAAACTAAGCTATGGGGTGCCTTCTAATTTCTTATAACTACCTGAAAGACTAATTGCATCCTTATCCTCCTGCTTAATACAATATTACCTTAACATCCATACCTTAAATAAATCAGGTCTGATTCCCAAATCAGAAAAAAGGAGTCAAGATGACTGATGTGATGAGTTTAAATTAAATAAAAATTACAGCTCCCAAGTAGGTGATGTTGCAAAAATAGTGAGGTCTGCTCTTTGGTCCTTTAATGATCTGCAATGCACCAGAATGGGCACTGGCATGTAGCTGAGCTACAGAAAGGATATTTTCCAAACTCAGCTGCATTCATCCATCTTCATAATTTCTACTTCTTTGCACAGACTTACTGTTCCTTCTACAAGGCCACTTAGCAGCCTTTTCAAAAATGTCACTCAGTTAGGTACATGGAACACCCATATCTGGGAAGGGATTTCATACACATTGGCAATCCTACATTGCTACTCATTCTGATCCAGCATGTTAAAAACTCTCTGTAACTGTTTTCTCGTTTTTTTCAAAAATCTTCCCTCCTTTTGTCATAGGTCTGAGACAAGGACTTAATTTTTATTTACTGGTTGTGCAGTACTTACTTAGTACACAACAGCCTCAGTCCATTGCTGAGATTCTTGTGCATTGCCACCAAGCAAGTAACGGATTTGGGGGCTGCAGTCTGGCTAGAAGTGTCTTCTCCTACCAGTTCACTAAATTACTGGTTTAGTCTAGTTGATGCCTCTGAAGGTTTTGTTTGCCAGCCTGCTGAGAAATACAATTAAATGTTATTCCACTACTTTCTCCAGTCTCTTTTCCAAAGTAACAAGCTACAGGACAACAGCCTGAAGTTGCACCAGGGGAGGTTTAGATTAGAGATTAGGAAAAAATCTACTGAAAGGGTTGTTAAGCATTGGAACAGACTGTCCAGGGAAGTGGTTGAGTCCCTATCCCTGAAGGTATTTAAAAGATGTGCAGATGTACTTAGGAACATGGTTTAGTGGTGAAATCAGCAGTGTTAGATTTATAGTTGGATTTCCTGATCTGAAAAGTCTTTTCCAGACAAAATGATAATATGATTCTTTGAGTTGATTCATTTTTATTTTCTTTTTCCAAGATCTTGAGCAGGAACCATCTTTATCTTTCCCTGAATTTTGTCCAAAGCATGAGGGGCATGTCTCCATTTCAAAGTGTTCCTTATCATACTCACTACATGGGGAGTTCTCCTTGAGAAGGATATCTTGTATATACCTTGCAGTTTCTGCTCTCTATTTTTAGCTCTTGTTGCTTCATTTGTAGTGGGAGTTTAGTCTTATTTTGGAATGGGCTATTCTGGGACTATGTGACACTGATTGAAATCAGCATTGCCCTTTTCTCATCCTGATGCTCTTTTTGTAACCATCAACTTGTGACACCATCCTTACTCTAGTGTTTCCAGAAATGCATGCTGTTAACACTCATTTTAGAGTGTGTGGTCAGGCATTGTATTCAGTGCCTACAGTAAATGGGATATTCCTTAAAATCACTGTTTACCTTACAGACCTTGCTTCCAGGCTGTGACTGCAGGTCCAATAATTGAATCAGGGTGAGATCTTAAGTTGCTACATCATGTCACTACACACAGAAGACTAAAGAAATCTGAGTACAAATCACAGATTTTATTAAAGTTATTTTGTTTGTCTTACAACAGGTGTTTACCTGCTACTACAATTCACAGGTCTAGTGAGTGTCACAGGCTCATTCACATCTGAGGTGAAATCTTCAATAGTAAAATCAGTGAGATTCCTGATATGTTGCACAGAGATGTAAACTAAGGTTTCCTCATGTTTGATGAGGAGAATTAACTGAGTTAAACCCTAGTAATGATGAATATGTCTCCTACTGCAGTGTTCAGAAATATTCAGTGAAGTGAAGCTGAACTGACTGCAAGGACTTCAGATCATAGCTGTTGGAATTTCCTGGGTGCATAACTCCAATCTGGGCAGTGTTTTTAGCTCTGTTCTTGCTCTCTGGGCATGACTGCTTATATAATAATGTATTTGGGGTTTCTTGCAGTAGTTGACCTTATTCTTTCTTTTTTTATTGCTCAATGTGTTCCTCCCTATGGCTAAAATGGAGGGTAGAACAGTGCTGACATGAAGATTTTGTGTTGATTACAGACCACTTTTCACAGGAGGAATCCTACCAGATTTGATTAAGTCAGTTAATTAAGCTGTGTATGAAAGGCCCCTAAATACTAGCAGAATAGCATGGAGAAGCCCAGTATATGAGTGAATCAGTCTTAACTTATAATCATCTTCATCTATATACAGAGAGCAAGTAATATTCTCTTCATTCTATTCTGGTCTTGTCCTATTGCACAGTAGTTCCTGTGACTTCAAACTAACAGAAGTCCTTTGGGTCTCCAGGGGTTGCAAGCATAGTTAGACACTTGCTGCTCACCTTGTTGTCCTTCATGCTCTTGCCTGACCACCAACCCGAGAGGTGGGAGGTCCATGTCTGTGCTATAGGCTTCTCAAGAACATATCATTCTGCTTCCACATATCTGAACAGAGTTATGATATCCCATGTCCAAACGAAGATTTGCAAGCTAGATATTCACGTGTGTCAGTCCTCTCACAGGTTTAATTAGGGAACATGCTGTAGAAAACCTAACAGTTACAGGACTGATCATCCAAAAAACAGTCACCATTACCACTTCTGCTGAGGCAGGTAGTCAGAGACAATACTTACCTTTCATGTAATAGCTTAATGTTTACAGCATTTGACCAGGAGAGAGGAAGTTTGCCTTCTGGGCTTTCCACAGTTCAAGGGAGACTGGACTCATGCTTCTCAAAAAAAGTAAATCCAGTTGGGTGTACATCCTGGGAAGCAAACTACACTGGAATTGAGGAGAGAACATTAAACCTTCAGTGACCAGTTCTGGGCTCCCCAGTTCAAGACCAGGAACTACTGGAGAGAGTCCAGCAAGGGGCTACAAAGGTAATGACGGGACTGGAGCATCCCTCTGATGAGAAAAGGTTGGGAGACCTGGGTCTGTTTAGCCTGGAAAAGGGAAGACTGAGAGGGAACCTTATCAATGTTTATAAATATCTAAAGGGTAGGTGTTGAGATGACGTGACCGGACTGTTTTCAGTGGTGCTCAGTGACAGGTCAATGGGCAATGAACACCAACTGGAACACAGGAGGTTCTGCTTAAACATGAGGAAAAACTTCTTCACTGTGAGGGTGCCAGAGCACTGGGACAGGCTGCCCAGAAAGGTTGTGGAGTCTCCATCTCTGGAGATGTTCAAAACCCGCCCGGATGCAGTCCTGTGCAACTTGCTCTGGGTGAACCTGTTTTAGTAAGAGGGTTGGACTAGATGATCCCAGAGGTCCCTTCCAACCCCTATCATTCTGTGATTCTGTGAATAGGTTGTCTGGATGGCATACAGAGGGATGTTGGCTGCATTTTTGGTTCTACTAACAGGACTGAATTTGTAGTTTGTGTGAAATAATAGTTATACAAAAGATAATAATAGGGACTAGTTATCTTTATAGTGAGTGACTCTCTATAAAGTTCTTTTCTGTATCTACTTCTAGTAATATCAAATAAGACTAGAGTGAAAATATTTTAGACAGAAATTCAGAAAATAGAGATATTTCTGAATTTGTCTCAGAAAGTTGGAGTCTGACTGTTCAGTACTGTAGGTAGCTATTAATTATTTCGTGCCTTAGAGGCCACAGTTGTGAACTGACACTTCACTGTACCCTACAACAAAAGGCAAACCAAGACTGTCTGTTTTAAGAGACAGAAGAGAAAATTATTTTTGTCACAAAATTCACAGAATCTCAAGTCTTTTGATAAAATGAGACAGAGTTTTACTGGCTTACATCTATTTAAATAGAAGTCAAGACTACACACTTCAGTCAAGGTCCCTTTTGCCTTTTTTTTAGATTAAAAAGTAAGTGTACCTCTAAATGTTTCATTTACATTCTCAAAACACATTGCTATATACAGAAGATATATTATTCAAGTTCACCTAATGGTTTGCACTGCCCATCACTCTATCCAGTTATAGTAAATATTTCAGAAAATAAAATAAAATTAACATTTCATTATTTATAAAATAGCAGGACAAAAAGTTTAATTTGCATACTCTAAATTCAGTTATAATAAAGTAGGCAATTCTAGTCACCCTTCAATTTAAAATAGATTAATGGAATTACAATTGAAATATAAAAGGCATCTAAATCAAATCCAGAGTAGTTTTGCAGCTGATTCTAATGAATCAGCATCTTACACAGCACATCTGTATGTCAGTATCAATCTTTGTCTTTCAAGAATTAATCTTTGAAAAAAAAACAAAACCCCAAAAGAACACTTGCTTCATTATAAATTCTCAGGTCCAAGGGGTTCTCAAAACTGATGAATGTCCAGCATCAGTGAGACCTTCATTTTAATAGCCTGGCTTTCTTAATGTGCTACTAGATCAAGGAAACATCAAGGAACAAGGAAAACAAAATGCATCATGCAAAACCTGACATGTTCTGCTGGGAAAGGGCACCGGATCAAAGAGATGGCACCAGATCAAAGAGAAGACATGATGGCACCATGCTGCTTCATGGCAGAATAATTCGCTATTGCAAAAGCAATAAATGTTAGTAAAAGACATGATCTTAAAGGAAGGTGAAACACAAGAGACAGTCACTTGAAAGATGCTCAATGACTATAGTTAGCTATCCAAACCCTCTATTTCTTGACAACCACCCCCTCACCAATGTGTTTGCTAATATAAAGAGTACTTCTGTAATGTTTCCTTTTAGAGTTGGAGTTGGCACCACTGCTGCCTCTTTGCTGGAATGTTTTACTGTTGTCATTTGGCAGTTACAGGCATCCTAGAGAATAAATTAAAGGAAAAATTATTCCTCTCATCATACCTATGGTAGAACTAACTGCAGTAATTTTCTTATACTTTCACTGTAAACACTCTTTGTTTTCTTCTTATTTCTATTGTTTTCTGTGGTTGTAGCCTTCAGTTATTGCTTACTTCCTATTTTCATTTATGCTACATATGCCGTTAAATTCCAAGTTGAACAGTTCCTGAGGGTTTGTTGGGTTTTTTTCTAGTTTGGCACTATGGATGCACTCTTGCTCCATTGTTAAATTCACTTTTGTGTGTGTGCTTTTACAGACAAGACCTCCTTCCCTGCAGAAATACTTTGAAGATCAACAAACCCTAAATTAAAATGAAAAGATAATTCTCTTCTGTCTATCTATGAGCCAACGGCAGTGCTGTGCTTTGAGCCAAATCAGAGACCTAGGAGCATAAAATATTGTTGGTTGTATTAGTTTGGGTGGCTGAGTGAAAACTATATCTTACAATGTTAATTTTGTTCAGGGAATGATCCAAGTCCTTGCTACCAAACACAGTCCCATGAAAGTGTCCCAAGACAGTTGACAGCAATCTACTGGAAAACACCAAGAACCATGAACAGAAAAGAATCAAAATAAAACCTTCTCTACATTCCACATGCCCTCTGTCTTTTCCCTATCACACTGGCTCTGATCAAAGTCTTATGTTTTATTTTGCTGTCAGAAGTTTCTTAGTAACTTCCCCCCCCCCCCCCAGCCCCGAGAATATTGTTGCTATAGCAAAACTAAGTACAGCTTTCTGAGTAAAATGAGAATGTTGTACATGCAATGTTCTGGATCAATATTTCTCAATTTTTACAAGCCAAATTTCATATAAGCCAGAATAGATCCCACTGAGAAAGTGTACATCAGGAGAATTTATTAGTTTGGGTTGTGTTCATGTATTGGACTCATACCTCATGGTTTGGGAACCACTGCCTTAGATTAGGAAAAGAATATCAATTCCTGTATTTTCATTTTTTTCCCCCCCTTCTTTTTTATATGACAGTTTATCATATTAACATGTTTTCCATTTCTGTGATTTAAGATAATAAAAATCTTTGGCAACTTTAATTGCACTGAATATGAAAATTTTTCTGTTTCCTTTTTTTTCTCATGAATTTCAGAGAAATAAACTGGGTTTTTTTCTATGAATTAAAGATATTTTTTATTTTGGCAAACTATGTTTGTTTGTCTTGTAAGGGTTTTATTAATTCTTATTGTCTAGTTCTTCTTCCTCACATAGGTGCTTCAATTTCAGAATAACAATGAGTTATTAAAAAAAAAAAATTATCAGTCTAAATTTTCTGTGACTAATATAAACACGTTAGATAAGGTAATGCTTATATTTTAAAATATTTCTGAGTTGGGCAATCCTCACTTAGAGTGAGTTCTTAAATATCCTTTGCAACCCTCTTGGCAGATCTCACCTGTATGAGACCCTGGCTGCTGAGTCTGTTTTGAAACAAGTTCCTAGTAGAAAAGGATTTCTGATTTCTTTTTTTCCTGAAGGTGTTGGCTAAGATAGTTTTGTCTCTTCACCTCCTTACATGTCTTCTTCATCTTTCTTTTTTATGAACTATTCAAGTAGTTAAAACACTTATAAAAATATAGATGGAAATAAATATAGATGAGTGACAAATAGACAATAACGAGTCTTGGGTTCTTAGCCTACAAAGACTTCAGACTAAAGCTCCCAAATCCTAAGTGTACTCTGATCATCACTATGACTAATTACCTTTCTCATTAAAGATATCATATCTATTATCCCACTAAAACTAATTAGAATCTTATTCTTACAGATCTATATAAGGCTAGAAAGGCTAGATGGTCTATAGCATAGCAGGGTTTTTAAGAATATGAGCTCAAAAAAAAACCCCAAATGTCACAAAGTAAGGTAGTCCTATTTTAGTATCAAGTAGAGGAGTATTGACAAGTATTGACTTTTGAGTTTCCTGGTTTTGCTATAAAATTATCAGCACAAGTCACTTTATTTTTGCTTCATTGGAGTTACAGTTCACACCCTTTGTTACACCAATGCTGTGTGGGTAGACAGGCAGTTGTTAACACGCTAGACTATTCTAGCCTTACAAATACTCTGATTTATTGTCAGAAGCAGATTTTTGTCAAATTTTTGTGTAACTTGTAGGAGGCTGAGTGGCTTCTTGTTCATTACATCATTGGCCTGAACTTTAAGGGAACCATCTGCATGATGCATCTTCAGATCTCAGTTGTGATTGCACTTCGTAATTGATAGCATTTTATATTAGGGTATTTCCTCCCAAATTATAAAACCTTTCCCACTCAATCCACATAAACACTGTGGAGGAATTAAAGTCAAACTGATTTCTGTATATCACTAGGTTCTACATCTAAATCACTAGGTCCTACATCTAAATTCTACCTCTGCAATGACTGGTTTTTTGCTTGTCACAGTATTAATTGCATACTTACTTTAAATTTTCTCATGTTATATTACTTATATACAGTTTCATTTCTTGGAAGAGGTAAAAAAGAGATGAATAATGCAGTATATGACCTACTCATTTAAGGAAAATTGTGCTCTGTTGCTGTGTTCAGGCTCAAAGTTATTGCTACCTTCTTACACCAAGCCCCTGCCTTTATTGACCATGTTTGCCATGTAGACCTAATTTTACCTCATGCTACAACTAGTTTCACTAAATTATAGTTCAATTCTGTCCACTTCTGGCATTTCTGACTCAGAGGATGAAGTAGCTGTGTTTCCAACAGTCACTCCTCACAGCTGGGTACCGTGCAGCCCACACACCATGGTCTCTAGCTACCCATCTGCAACATGTGAACTGTCATTCTGCCCCTACTGAACACCTTTATCTTTTCAAACACAGTATTTTTTCCAACTGAGCTTTTAAATTTTTTTTCCCCTCTCTTTTCCTCTCTCTGAGACATGGCTTTCACAATATTTGTTCAAACTTCATGTCTTTGAGACCACTACAGGTCTGTTGTATTTGCTTGATATAGGCCAACAGATTCACAAGACACTACTGAGGCGGAAGGGGTACATGGACTAAAAGCCTCATAGTAAGATACTTGTATCTCTGGAGAAACATGCTAAAGAATCATTTGTAGTAGAATATCACAGTCATTTTACCTGTAGCACACCAGCATTCATGAGGCTGTGGTTGAGTAACCTTCCATCATGTCCAGCTTACAGACCCTTCCTGGAAAGTGTGTTCAGCTTTTCTCTCTGCCCACTCAGGATAGAAATTGAACTGAGCTATCAGTAAGTTCCTCAGAAATTATTCTAAGCTGCTTATTGCTTAGTCTCCTCACTAATTCTGTTCTATAATATAGAAATTACCAAAATATTCTCTAAATCCCTTATCTCCCAGTTTAACAGTATAACCATCAAACTGTGTAATCATGTCCATTCGCAATTTTTAGCCCAATTAATAAATTGCTTCAAGCAGGATTTTATTAAAAAACAATATTAACATGTTACTTTTAGGAAAGGGAATGCCAACACAGATCTGATGATGAATATTTTTTTCATTTTATTAAGTAATATAAACACTTTTCATGCCAGGATGATGAATACAACAGGATTAAGAATCATCATACAATTAAAATTTGGCATCCTTTTTAAGGTGCTCAGATTTCTGTCTGAGGTTGACAAAGGGAAATAAGTGAACTCGTTTTGGTTTGTCAAGACTATGCAAGACAATCTTTAACGTGGAATAAAAAAGTAAGTATATAAAAAAACGGTGACTTTACAGTAAATGTTATTTTAAACAACACACAATAATCAAATAAAATACTTATATGAAATAATCAATGTTTATTTAATTATCACAGACTTGCATTCAAAAGATCAATAAAGGTGTTTTAAATATCTAGACTAGAAGGTTTGCTACCATGAGCCAGAGTTTTGTTAAAAGGGTCAGCTGGTAAAAAAAGCTACAACAATATTGTTGAAAATTTATTGGGATTAAATGGCCCAGAAAACATATTCTAATGGACTTTGAAATGTAAATATATTAAACTGGCATGCAGATTCCTTCTACTAAACTTTTAAATGTCCCTCAAGGTGGACAATTGAGAAGATTTTTTTTTCTTTTTTTTTTTCTTCACATTGGCTAGCCTGTTATCACAATTTTTAAATTACATAAATCTGCTGAGAAAAACTGCTTTGAGACTTATCATCATGATCAACAGATCCCATGGCACTTACTTGGTTTTGTACTCCAAAGTCACCATAACAATATTAATTTTGCCCCTTTTCATAGTCACATCTCACTTTACCTTTTTTCGTGCTTTTTCTAGGTAGGAAAGCAAGTCTATGCCCTTAAGTAATATTTATTTTATGCCAGTGAACAGGAACATGTCCTGATGTTCTCATTCAAGAAAGTACATTCAATGTTCCACATGGCTTAGAGGTCTGCCGTGACACAGGTGTCATCTTAAGTCTAATATTTTCTTTTATATTTACATTTTCTTAGTTGTAAACTGTTGCTTGGCAACATGGATATAGATTCAGTATATTATATTTTCTCTAGCTTTCAAAGGTTACTTTTTTTTTTTTTTAATTTGACAAGCAGATTTTATTTCACCAGTATTTGTAATGTTAAAGAAATCTTCCCATAAAACTTTATGAAATATTTAGAATATCATAGGCATTGAACTAAAGTTAGGGAACTAAATTATGGATCTAAAAAATTAAGATATGGAAAACAAAGCATATATGTAGAACCTGTGTTGCTCTTAGTTCATGCTGATCAATGCCAATCAAATTTCTGAAACACATAGTCTTTATCCATAAAATGTGGAATCAGTTTTCCAGTACCTGTAATATTCAGACTAAGGCTTGGTTCAAGTACACTCTAACGGATAAATTCATTAAACTACTCCCAGCAATAAGCAGTGTTTGTGTTGCTCATGAAGCCGGTGATAAATAGTTGAAGACATTAAGAGTCTTGCCCTTGACTTTAGTATGAACCCTGAATGAAAGGATATTAAATGGAAATGTGTGTACAACATTTTAAACAAGGGATCTACCCCTTCAATTATTGTCCCATTTACAGAGAAATAGCTAGAAAATATATTAGCATACGTGAGCCACACAATTTACTGTTTTAGCTGGAGACCTTTCAATTACCCAGCTGTCACAGAGAAAGGTCTTGCTCTGTATTAACTGATAAATCATGATGGGTTATGCTCTATTATCATAAGTTTCTAGTGGTTTAGGACATCAAAGGCCTAGATACACCAAGGAAAGCAATAAAAAATTCCAGATGGAATCATACTGCCTTGCATTATGTCTTGCATATCACTTTGAAATGTTAACAAGGTACTTCTGAAATGTCACTTATCAAACAACCTCTGTGAAATATGATTGCAATGCAGAAGAGCATGTACTTCATGAAGTTACAATTTATTAAAAAAAAAAAATCAGGGTTTGGTTTTGCATCACTATTTCTTAAAATTTATGTCATCCATGCGCATCTGTGTATAGTTTAATTCTGGAATGCATTTTGCAATACAATTTTTGAAAGATCTTGTCAAATAACAATCTGATGTGTCATTGTACTATCAAATATATATTTAAGTTTTCTAGAAAACTCTTACATGCTATTATTTTTTCTGTAGGCCACTCTAGCCAAAAAAACTAGAACAATATATCCATATTTACAGATGAATATCTAGTTTTAGTGATAGATCGATGTTTGCAGAGACAGGCATAGAGTTGCTAATAAATTTCACATGCATGAAATTGTTGCTAACCATAGCCACACTTCTGAAACCTAGAGTCTGATTATGATATCTTAAGGGCTATAAGTATATGAGTATAAGCATTGTTTTTAGTAGTTTCATCTGAAGAAGGTTGAGAGTCCTACCCTAATCCTTTCTTCTTTACAGACTTACAGTTAGATATAGATATTGTGTTAAATTATACATTTTTACTTAAAGTATGATCATATGACATTTTAATGTTCTTTCTCTCAAGTGCATTCTGGATTGCATTTGATTTCAACTTTAAACATTGGCTACTTGCATTTTTAAGCAAATTTCTTACACAGAAGGCAATTACACACCTAGGGTGAAGATCACCCCTGGGGTTCGTTCTTATTTTTCTTAAGACCAATCTCTGACAACTCAGTACAATAAAGGAGCCATAAAAGTGCTGCTCAGTGAGAATCAGGCCCATTTGAGCAGAGAAACTAAGCAATATGTAATGGTCCTGATCTAATGGTTTTGTCTGGTCTTCGTATCTATGAGTTCTCTCACATTATTTTAAAATTCTTCCTCCACATGGGTCATTG
This sequence comes from Antrostomus carolinensis, assembly GCF_000700745.2. Classification (NCBI taxonomy): domain Eukaryota; kingdom Metazoa; phylum Chordata; class Aves; order Caprimulgiformes; family Caprimulgidae; genus Antrostomus; species Antrostomus carolinensis. The sequence goes on along the minus strand of NW_010296544.1, from coordinate 9,846 downwards.
CAGCTTAAAGAAATCTCAGCAATATTTATGCTGAGAGAATGATTTTTTTGTGACATACCAAAACAAGAAGACATGGTAAAGGATCCACTGGGTGCACATTTTTTTAAGATTTTCGATACTTCCTTGTTTTGGAAGTGATTTAGGAAAAATTTGTACGACTTGCACTCAACTTGACCCAAATTGGAATGATCCCCTGTACCTCAAGACCACCTCAGATCACACTTCTGTTATTGACTTTATTTTAGTGACCTAAATCCTCGCCCATTAAAATAGTAGAATATGTGAGTTGGTGTTTGCTAAACTCATTCAAATTCTGCTTTGGGTCTTGACTAAATATAAGAATTTTGTACTGAACACCAACAGGGATAGAATTCTGGGCTTGATGACTTTTGGTTTGGGTATATTGAAGCAAGATCTTTGTATTTATGATACTGTATCTGTCATGTTTGTGTGGACATCAACACAGAAATCAAAGCAATGTCTCACTGTGAGAATTATGGACACTTACTAAAAATGTCCACCTTCAAGCACTGGTCAACACAGGCAGTAGATTTTAAATTAGTTAAATGCATAGACATGCATTCTCTTTTGAAAATGATGCCTCTAAATCTCTTCTCTGTGGAAATGAGAAATACAAGTTGCTTCAGCAAAAAAATACAGCAAAGGAAATCACTCTTTGTTTTCACATTATTTTATGCCACTAAGATGTGAAAGTATTCCTGTGTAGACCTGCTCCGAGTCCTGTAAGAGATTTCTGATTTGCTGCAGCAAATAACCCCTTAGTCCAGATTTCTCAAATCTTGTGATGATTTATAGATAAATTATAGATTAGGTCTGTCATTTCAGCACATTTATCACAGTACACTGTTTCCAAAAAGAAGCTGACATTGAATGATGCAGAGCAAATGATAAGATGGTCAGGCTGCAAGGTCTTTGACACAATTTCTTCCTTTTGATGACAATGAACCTTTCCAGTAATGTTCCTCCTCTGATAATCATTAAAGTGTCTATACCTCTGCAAATGGTTGACTGAAAGAACTTCATGTTTATAGACTATGACACCTCAGTTATGCTGAACTGAGTTTTAGAAGATGAAGGGCTTATAAAGCTGCTCTATAATTCAGTTCTGTGGATATCTATGGGCAATACCAATGTGAGTGCCAGGGATGAGCTGCCTTCCCACATTATATCATCTGAAGGCAGGCACTGAATTAATCAGAGGGTTATGCCTTGATCTGAGCACAGAGCTAGGAAAGCAGTCCTGACTGATGTCAGTGGCAAGACTTCAGCTGATTTCAGCAAGAGGAGGATTTCGGTGTATTTACCATGTTTGGGTTATTTTTCTAGGTCTGACTTGGTTTCCGTTGTCATAGTTGGCTCTATTTGCTGAACACGATATTAAAAAAAAAAAAAATGAAAATTACTAATTCCCAAAGGGACTGTGAATATTAATTTCTTTTTGATTAATTAAATGTCTGCTAATTATTGTAATTATAAACTTGAAATTACTTTTTCTTTCTCTGAAAAAAACCTACATAACATTTCTCATTTTAAAACCTTTGCACACACAGATTTTGCAATTCATTGTACAACTACAAATTTTATATTAGTGTCTCTAGATTTACAAGAGCATACAATGAAGTCTGGAGATTTGAGACTTCTAATTCTGATCACAAAAACAAGTAAGAGTCTGCTTAACTCTGTGCTATTAGACCAGTGAAATATTTCTAGGTATGTTTGGTTTTAAAATAGGGGCTAAAATTATAAATAATATTGTTATCATATCGTCTTCACCTTTTTGTTCCATGTTCAAATTGTTTGTGAGTACAACATTAAGATTCACCCCAAAGTTTCTGATTAGTCATAAACAGACAAACTCTCTCTGAAGTAGTAAAGTTTATTAATAATATATGTGTTTTTATTAAAAGTAACTGCTGAAATATTACATGTATTTGTGTTTCTTCAAATTTAATTTTGTGTTGTCTGACTTTTTAACTCATTTTGATTAATGTTTGCACCACCTTAGAATACCTAGATATGTCCATATATACTGATTCACTAATACAGTTTCCTTGTTTATATATCCAGGATTAAGTATATTATTTATCATTAAAAGTATTATTCTACAGAAACAATGAGATTCAACAACTCAAGTGTTGTTCTGAATTACCTTTCATAGTGGTATAATGGGTTTAATAATTTCACAAATATATACAAAAAAGCACATAGTAGCTGGTATACAAATGTGAGATTTTCTATTACATGCTACTTTTTTCAGGCTAAAAATGTTGTAAATATATATAGTAATAGTTAAAAAATGTATTTATGTATTCCAATATTGATACATATATATGTGTACACATATATTTATGTGTATTACATTTTCTGTCAAGTAAGTGAATGGTTTTACCTAAACAAGTCTCTTCAGCCATTTCTGAAATATTTTTAAAGTAGTAAGGCTATCTCAGTTATCTATTCATTTGTATGACTAAGTTTGAATTTATCTTAAAGGTTGTTGTTGCATATCCATAAAAGTGGTGCCTGGATGTCTAATGGAGAATAATTTCGTTACTGGCAATCCCAGTAAATCATTGATACAAGATAATTCTGATTTGGAATAAGCTATTTTTCTCCTGGTGGATTTGATATAGTGAAAAATCCTCTCAATCAGTGTAAGCAAAGTCAATTGTGAGTAGAAAAATAAAAAATACTTATGGTCATATTGTGTTGCTGTAGAAGAGAGGATCCTCCTGCATTCAGAGTCATCCCAGAGATGTTTCCATTTCAGGTGGATGCGATGCACAGCTTTGTGACAGTGTTTCAAGACAGAAGGTCTTTGCTTATTAATTTTGCCAAGACCTGGTTTCTGCACATGATATTTTTTTCACATTTGGTTATATAGACTAAGTAGGTACATAACATAGTTTTGTGTTATGCATTACATTTCAGTGCCTGAGAAGCTTTACGAAGTCAGGCATTCTGGGGAAGATAAAAATCAGTATTTTCACAGTAAAAATACATATTTGATTAAAATGTTTTAAAAATTAACCTTTTTTTTCTTTCCTGTTTTTTGCTGTTGTTGACATTATGTAACTGCTGGTTTTTGTCTGTCATTATGAGAAGTTTGCAGTTTGAGGAGCTTAGAGTGAATTATAAATATGAGTCAACAGCATTAGTATTGTTGAAAAGAAAAGCTGCTGCCATATTCAGAAAATATTCAAGGATGTGGAGTAATCTTTCTACCCTATAACAAAACAGTAATGGAAGTAGTTCTGATGTCTGACGGCCAATTTCCAAACAAATTTTAGGTTTTCCTACTACACACACTCCTTCCTTTGCTTTTACTCCCTATTTTGGCAGTCCTTGTTTAAAGTGAAACTGGAAAAAATGGTTCTTGCTCCTCTTTTTCCAACATGTCATCATAAAAAGAAAAAAAGAAAATATTCATCGAGATTGCTTCCTCTTCCCATTCCCTTACTAAAGCTTTAAAGTTCCTCCTGGTAGCTACAGGGAGAAGGCTGGGGGTGGTATGGGAGCTGCCTGCTGATTTCATTGTGGGAATGTGGACAAGCATGAGAGGTCCCCAGCTTAGGACAGGACATCCCAATAACTATACAGATCACAATAGGAGAGTCCACATTTAGTCCACAGAGCTCTCATTTTGGTGCTCACTGGCACCTGCACCCACGTCACATCCTTGACGTCGTTTTTCAGCACTGTCACAACATCCCAAGGTAACACTAAGTCTGCAGAGACAATGACCAGCTGGGGACTTTCAGGAAGAATGAGACCCAGAATCCCAGACAGCAAGTTTAGAAAGTAGTTTCTGAAAGGAAAGCTGGGAAGAACTGAGTTTGTTTAGTCTAGACAAACCCAAAAGTCTATGCAAATGGTTCCTCTAAAATGAAGGCAGTAAAGAATTTACATTAAATCTTAGGGAAAAACAACTTTAAAAGCTTATAAAGGTCTAGGCATCCAAAATGTGTTTCTTACTGGTAATATGTCAAATATTTACCTTCTCATTGAAGAATTATTCAGGAATCAATAGAACGCACTGCACAAGTTGAATATCCTTGGTGTTCTAAGGGATAACATTCATTCAAATTTCTCTTCAATTTAGATGACAGCCTATACAATTTATATGTACAGACATAATTTCCTTCAGTTAGTTTGATTAGCTATGAGAGCTTCCAAGCATGAAGAAAGGACATCACACATTGGAAACCATATTTCGTTGTAGATCACACTACAGTCAGGCTGAATTACTTTGCAGCTCTGAACTACATATGCAGACAGATGCAAAACTCTCTGTTTTCATGCAAATTAGTTGTTGCTATAGACTACCAATCTCTCAAGTTGCCATCACAACCTTTCTCAGTTTGGGGAAGTTTGGATACTCTTCAAGCAATTAGTACCAGTAATCCCCAGTGCAAGGTATCTGCCAAATTCACCACATAGCTACTTCTAGGTATCATCTTGTAGAAAACAGAGTGTCATACTGCCTAAAAATAATCAGGTCATTTACTTCCTTTGAATTCCCCTTAAATTCATTTATCCTTATAATGTGCATAAGAAGGAAGACAAAGATGAGGAATTGCAATCTAAAAAAATCCAGGCAGAATTTCCATTCATTGAGTATGTGGTTATTATAAAATGAACTAATCTAAATGCAACAGTTTGCAGCTTCTCATCAAAAGCAATCCCACCCCACACCCAGATATTAACTAAACAAATTTACCTTTGCAAGACTAGCAGTGTTTTGCAGAAGAGTGTGAGGTCTCTTTAATATTTTTAGAGCTTTTAAGATACAGAAAAAAACTTGAAAGAGCAGAGAAATACAATGAAAGGAAAATTAAAGACAGCTACTCAGTCAACAAACTCCTACACAGGTGGAGAAAAAAATCTCAAATTTATTCTCAAATGCTATCGGTCAGATTTTTGGCAAGAGAGTGATTACAGGTGGGCAGAACAGAAATTTCCATCATCATTATGTGGCCTGCAAACAGATTTTTGCATAACAAAAAAAGACCAGTCTGCAGCCTAATGAATGTACTCATTAACTGTAATAGCTTTAGCTATAGATTGAAGGAGGAGGAACTTTAGAGAAAAAGAAATCAGTTCAACTGATCCCAAGATACTGCTGCCTTTTCAATTTAGAAAATAAGAGGAATTGTTTACAAAGGGAGGGTGGGGAGTCTGTTTTCGTTGTATACATGTATCTCTTAGCATACTGTCTAATTTTAGAAGCAGTAGTTTATAAATTTGTGCTGAATATTCCAGGCAGTTTTCACAGGGATCCTAAAACTACATTCCCTGGCTCACTGTTACTGACTCATGATATTTCAGTGATCACAGTTTGTCCAGAGCCAATAACTGGGAAGTTACATTTGGTATACTGAGTTCATTAACGGACCAAACTAGTAGACAATTCTCCAGCTTTCTATGCTGTATCCTAGTGTAAAAAGACAGAGCATCCATCATATTAAGTGTAGAGAGGAGCTGTTGCAGGAACATCTCTTCCAGTTGGCAGTCTGCATGTCCACCTACCTAGCTGCAGTTGGTTCAGTATTAGTCCTCTCACTGCTCCCCTCTCCCACCCACGCTTGGTAGCAGCTGAGGAGATGCCTCTCCGCCACCCTAGGCAAGGAAAATCAAATGGTATCAAAGGGCTGGTTTCAAAAGGAGCAGTATCAAAAGGAGTCTTAGCTCTAAAATCTTAAACTGTGGCATCTGAATGGGATTTGGGCAAATAATTTCCAAAGAGCACACACATATTGCATAGGATTTGCATGGGTTGGGGTAAGTCAAATGGTTCTGTATGTAATAAATGTGTAAAATGTTAGCTAGCTCTAATTAGGAGATTTTTTTTTTTTCCCCCTGTTCCTTTCATCTCATGCATGGGGAAGTGTTTTTCCACATGGTTAATTTCAGTGCTTCCTTTTTAGAACAAGAATTCTGATTCAGCTGGGTTCAGGCGTGTGACCCACTGCATACTCCTGCATACTCTGACTGCATCACTGGAATTAACTGTGTGTACAGTCAAACACAATTAATGCTAAATCAATTTCTGTTGTTTGTTGATTCTTTCCATAGCAACTGCAGAGAGAGAAAAAATACAATAAAGAGAAAAATAGAAAGGTAAAATGTCATGAGAAGTTGGGGAAATCGTGAGAGAGAGGCAGTATTTCAAATTTCTTTGCATTCTTTCTCTAGTTCACTGGGTTTTGTATAATCATCATTCCCAGTTATATGTCAAACTTCAACAAAAGCTAATACAAATACAGGGCAGAGTGGATGTCAAGAAGTCAGGTAGCCTACTGTCCTTCCTTTGCCAAGGCAGGATCATTTATATCAGATGGATATTTGTCTAACTTGCTCCCTGACATCCCCAAGAGTCTCCAAGCTATTCTAGTTCCTCTGTGAGGAATATTTTCTTGGTGTTTAAAATGAGTTTCTCCTTTCAATTTAAGTCATGAATGCTTGCATCAACCTGATGAACAAATTATGGTATTTTTGCTGCAGCTTTTTACATACTTGAAGAGAGTTCTCACATCTCTTCCCTAATATTGCATTTAGTTCTTTAGGCAAAAAATCCTCAGCTAATTCAATCAAGACTGTTTTCTAGATCACCTTCCCACTTTTTGGTTGACCCGTTTCCTCTGTTGTTAACCACCACCTTTTCCTTTTGTGAAGCTTGATACTAAAAGCTGTCCTGGATTTGTCTTTAGTAGCTTTCTCCCTGTAGTGAACTGCAGATCAACATTTTCTTTACTTTTCTTCTCACAGTGAAGTGGTTAGAGAATTGCTGTGTGTTACTTCTGATATCCCTTGCTTGTTGCAACTCATTTTGTGCCTTGACCTTTTGCATTTTATCACTATCTAATGTTTTTCTTTCATGTTGATCCTTGATAATCTAAGCTTGCTTCTCCTTTTCATATATTTCCATCTCTGAGCTAATTACCCTTTCTTACTGTACTTCCTATCCTTCCTTTATGTGGCATTTTTTAATTAAGTATTTTTAAATTCTTCAATTCTTTAGACATTCTTTCTAACAGATTTAACCTTAAACTTTTCTAGGTTTAGTGAAGTTTTCTGTTTTTTCCTCCTTGCTCTTTTAAAAGTCACTAGTGCTATTTTTCATGGTTGTTCTCACCTAATTTGCATTTTTTCTTAACCTTCTCAAGCTGTCCCCTTCTACTGATTCAACACCTACAGAAGAACCTCCTCCTGTCAGTAGGTCCAGCCAGTATTCAAATAATGTCACCTGGGCTTTCCAAGAACTTGATAGACAAACTATTGTATTCTTCTCCAACTCCTCATTATCAATAAGTCTTGTGCTTTGGAGAATGCTCTGGTGGCTGCTCACAAAAATCTTTCTCCACATCATCTACCAGACTTGATGTAATTAAGCAGACATCTGACACAGGAGGGAACCATATACTTGTCACTTCTAAACATGACCAGTAAACAATAGCTCTAATTCCTTCTGTGTTCTGCATCTCTGAATATGTGAACAAAATCATGATGCAAGAGCTAACACCTCCCTCCTGCTCCATCTCTTGCATTTCCTGAACTAATTAAATCTTTTTTATATTATTTATTTATGCATGCCTAATGATCTCTTCTGAGCAATTTTTGCCTCAAACAAATTTTACCATGAAATAAAGGTTTACACATTCTCTTATCTACTTTAAACTGACAGTAGTTCTCTGTGTCCTATTTACAGTGATGTGCAACTCTAATCTTTTGCTAGTCCTGTAAAAGTTGTCAATCAGCTCTGCAAATCTGTGTTATCCTTAACAAACAGATTGACATCAGTAGCATACTACATGCTGTTGATCATAATGCTACTTATGATGTAGATATGAAGCGCTCCTGGAGCAATGTCCATCTTGTCTTTTTGAAGATGTTTTGTGGAATTAAATGCTTAGATCATTGTTGGCAAGAGTTGACTAACTTCACTTTTTTGTAAAAGTTTTTCAGGAGGGCTAGCAATCTCTTGACTGCACTGTATGAGCTCAAAGCATCCATCACCACCGTGCATATTGAATGGTCTTTATAGTCATTAAGTGTCTTTCTGATAACGTCTGATAAGACTTCAAGCATGAGCTTGCTCCTGTGCTGCTCTTCACCTGAATGTTCTCCTCCCTCCATGGTGATTCTTTCCAGAAGAAACAAAAATACTTCATTCAAAAAGATGGAGATTTCATTATTACATATGCAGTCCTGCATCTCTTCCTTGGGTATCAACACCTTATTGTCAAAGATTGCTTCTTCTTCCTCCCACAGTCCCTGTATATGATAGGCAAAGTGGACTGAAGTTGGTACAACAGTGCCACCCATCTGGGAAAACTCTTATTAGTCCTGGGTATTTCACATAGAATGTGGGAAAGATGGGAAAATGGAAAGGATGAAACACAGGAAATCCAGGAAGCCACATTCAAGTTTCTCGTATTTTACCATAGAAAACATAATCCTAAGAAATCTGCACCTCTATCTTGTATGTACAAACAGTACAACACATACTGGTCCTACAGTGACAGTCCTACTTTTTCAGGTATACTCAGCTAGAGGAGTTTGAAAGCTTATTCCATATCACTAGTATGCAGGGTTGTGAGGGAAGAAACAAGCAGGGTGCTCATGATCTGTGATCACAGCTGTGCAACCCAGTCATTTGAATAGGGTCCCTTTTGCCTCTATTTTTCCACTGTGGTGTTTAAAAGTTATTGTATGTACAGTAATGATCCAAAACTTTGAATTATTTTATTGTGTTTATACATATTCTTCGTTATATTTATTCATTAATAAATGTTAAAATTTCTGGCTCTGCTGTGTCATTTACTGGAGCCTTTCTGTGATATAAAACTATGTTGTGATTTATTGTGAGTAAACTAAACAGATCTTTAACAAAGGAGCAGAACTCTTCCCCTCTGTTTGCTGAAGGATATTTTTTTACTAAAATTTATGTCACCCTGGCATATCCTTCAAAAAACGGTAGCTGGGACAATGTACACAGGCAAATAAGATCTAATGACATATAAAGAACATTATGATAATGGTCCTCCTATTTCAAGTTCATCTCTTGCTAGTACTGTAGCAGTAAAAGCCTCTTTTCCCTTTTTTCTTCCTTTTGTTATTCATTATTTTCTTTGGTGCACAAGAATTTTCTTAAATGGTATTGTCTTTTGGGGTTTTGTTTTGTTTTGTTTTTTAAAAAAGCATCATTAACAAGGATATATTTTGTTTGATACAGTATGGTTATTACCCTGTATCACAGCACCAGCCTTTAAGGAAAATGCACCAGACACTAGTATGATGGACAAGAATATAAACACAAAAGAACTGGAAAAGGGGAAGTCATATCATGATCCTGAAAGAAAATTCCCCACTGTGTTGAACGTGAATATTGAGGGCACCAGGTCTGCACATGTCGTAGTCTTCTTACCTTTTTGACAGCTTTCTACTCTTGCAAACTGATGAATGAGATACATGCACCATTGCGTAAACCTGATAGATATTTCAGGTAGGGACTTTACTTGTGGTGCTGCAGCAGTGCAATTGCTGCTTTCTTTCACAGCAAGTTTTTTTCACATGCAACTCTATCTTTAAGTCTTGATGGGATCACTTTAAGGACATTTGTCCATTGGTTGAAAAGCAACACCACCTACTTCTCATAAATAGAATCACCTAACCACCTCATTAGAATAAAATTGAAAAGCATAGTGTCCATGCAAGGGAGAAAAAATGAACCTATCTAGTGATCTGTTAAGAATAGCCATGTCCTATTTAATTTGTTTGGACTCTTTCATAATCATTAGTCCAGAGCATACCCTGGGAAACAAACCT
>NW_010296543.1:4840-5055 GCF_000700745.2 Antrostomus carolinensis | reverse complement strand
GCAAGCGATTTGCGGCAGAGGCCTCGGCCCTCATAAGGCAGGCGCCGCATGGCGCGGATCCGTGTCCGGGAGGGCTTTGATGGCCCTGATAGAGTTTTGGACCATCTAGCAGGGTGCGCCAGAGCAGGGCGGGGATTTTTTTGGAGGAGGGGGTGGAGAGGTGGTGTTCCTTTGGGAATGGGAGTGTCCATTGAGCACCGAGGATGAGTAGGCGT
>NW_010296543.1:4498-4788 GCF_000700745.2 Antrostomus carolinensis | reverse complement strand
GGGTGGGGGCAGCCCTCCGGAGCGAGCTGGGCCCAGAGACACTCGGAGGTCTGGGAAGATGCAGTAGGAAGAAAAAAAGCCATGTTAGGGAGGCAGCAGGGGCACATCGCAGGCCAAGATCATTGCAGGGCATCAGGGGAGCCCAAGGGCTTCTTTTCCAGGAGGGCGAGCGGGCTCAGGGCTGTGGCAGAGGGGCATGGAAGATGGTTTGTGTGGTGAGGCAGGAGCATGTAATGAGATTTCCAGGGGCTTGGATTTGAGCGGTGTGGGTCTTGGAGAACAGAGGCTCG
>NW_010296543.1:3193-4419 GCF_000700745.2 Antrostomus carolinensis | reverse complement strand
GGAGGCGAGGGATGGGCTGCGTGGGTGTCTGTGTTGCTAGGCGAGGGTCTGGGAAGTGTGGTGAAGATAAATGTGGCATTGGATTTTTGCAGCGACTGTTAGTTTTTCTAGTAGTTCAGAGCAGGCCAGGGGGGTGCAAGGCATCCGCGCCACACAGGTCGCCGCGTTGTCGTGTAGACGTCAGAGTCTGCGCAGGCATCGGCACGGGCGTTCGTTCGCGTAGAGGTGGGTGCCGAGCGTGGCGCGGCGTGGGCCTTTCCGGGAGGAAATGGGGGTTTTCGAAGTAGGTGGGCATGGAATCAATTAATGTAATGATAGCGAGCTAAGCAAGGGGTAGACTCGGCGTGAAGGTCAGCTTTGGGGGCCAGATGGAGTCGGTGAGGGTGAGGACTGTCTGTTTGGGCTAAAGAATTGGTTCTGTAGGTGACAGGTACCTGTATGGCAGGTAGCTAACCGTGTCGTCCATATCTGTGCACGGCGGTACCGGAAGTTGCCGGCTTTTTTGGGCATCGTTAGCCACGTGGGGCACGGAGAAGTTGTGCCTTGTTGTCAGTTTTGAACGTGTTTATCTCTCTTGCTGCTGAAGAGGGCTGTCTGTCTATCTTAAGGGGCGGTACCCAATGAATCGTGTAGACGCGGGTGGTGCAGAGGGAAAGTTTGTTTGTCTGTACCAGCAGTTCCTAAGTCACTGTGTTGACAAGGACTGTGAGGAGCGTCAGGTCAGCCGCCGTCGAGGGTGGCGCGGAGCGTCTGTCGGTCTTGGTCGGCGCTCGTGGAGTCTCTTCTTCTTGTTGTCGGAGAGGTTTCTCTCCATCTGCCCGTCTTTCTGTGCCTCCCTTTCTCCCTTTTAGTGTTTCCCCCAGCTCAGTCTCACCTTCTTCTCCTTGCCTGGAGGTCAGTCTCTAGTTTTGTCTCTGTAGGTCTATGCGGAACATCGGTCTTCTCCCTCTCGCCTTTGCTCTGCGTTTGCCTCCGTGGAGAGGGGCGAGCAACAGAGAAAGTCAGACAGAGACAGGAGAGGGGGAGCGGGAGGCCGAGACCGGAAGAAAGCTTTCCACGTACGTGGAGCGCGGCCTATCACGAGATAGGCGAAAGCGGCAAAGGCAACGGTAGAGGCTGAGAAAGAAGGAGATGCGCAGAGATTGCAAGACAGGGAAAAGGGTGGAGGATGGTAGGAGAGAACATGAGGGCGAGATAGAGTCGTCCGTCCCTTCCTCTGCTTGGCT
>NW_010296543.1:0-3167 GCF_000700745.2 Antrostomus carolinensis | reverse complement strand
CACTTTTGTTGCTTTTATCTCCCTAGAGTTGCACTCCGTGCCCCGTGGCTGTCCTCACAGGCGGGTCGCCCTCTCGGGCTCTTTGTCTGCCAGTCCTCCTCCGCTTTGTCTGTCAGGCTGGCTTTCTGATTGTTGGCGGTCCCACCCTATTTTGTAGTTGGGGTCTGTGTCTCTGGGGTTTTTTTTTTGGGGGGGGTTTGTGTTAGGCAAGATGCTTTTGTCTTCCTTTTCTTGTTTTTCTTTGCTCTCACCCGCACCGTCCCCCAGCTTGTAGTCCGATAGCGTCGTTCATCCGTGCGGGCGTCCTTCTCCCGGCGTGCTGTCCCATTTGTCCTTGCAGCTCTCTTTGTCTCTGACAAGGTCATCTTGTCGTAGCGTCTGCCGCTTCCGGGGGCGGGCCTTTCCCGGAAGTCCCCATAGACTTTGTCTCTGCGACGTCACCCTCTGTCTCCCTGCCTCGCGTTTGTCTTTGTCTCCCTATCTGTGCTTCGTGGTTTCCCCCTGCACATTCCCCCACCGTGTGCATTTGGCATCTCGCCCCATGTGGTTTTTTTTCCCTCGTCTCTGGCTGTATGTTTTGGTCAGAGTTATATATGTCCACGTCCTCTGTTTCTCTCCCTCCGTCTGTCCCCTCTCTCTGAGCTTTTCAGCTCTCAGCAGCTCCCACGCTTTGTCTTATCACCTACTCCTCTGGCGGTGGTTTTATTGACTCTGTCTTTTTTCCTTGCTCTCTACTGCTTCTGTCTTTGCTACTTGGTGTGGACTCCTCTGCTTTTGTCTTTGCGTCTCTCTGGTTTTTTAGTAACTTTTTCCTTCTCTGTTGGGCTCACGTGTCCTTAGCCGGTCCGCTCGTATCGGCACTCGGCTCTTCCACGGTCGCCCCACGCGTGCCCGCATTTATCCCTGTGTCCTTTTATCAAAGTTTATCTCCCCCTCTTCCCATTGTGGTGGCAGTCCTTAACGTCTCTCTCTCAGAGCGTCTTCGCATCGGCGTCCGGCATCTGCCGGCGACGTGATAGCGTCTGTGATGTAGTTCCTCTTTTCCTCATCACCTTACTCGCTCTGCACCCGCTGTCTGCGGGCGTCTCGCCTCTCCCCCATCTCTCCGAGCATCTGTTCCCCACGTGGTCCTTTTGTCCAGACTTGCCCTTTTTGCTCGGTGTAGGGTCTCGGTCTGTCTTTGTCTCCCCGTGGGGCCCGTCTTCCTCTCTGCCGATGTCTCCTCTGCATGGGCATCGGCCCTCTTTCTCTGCTGGCTTTTCATGTATGGATTTTTTTTTTATTGTTTTCTGTCTTAGTATATTTTCTGCGGTCCGGGTTTACCTCTTTCTTCGCCTAGGCGGCGGTATCGAGCCGGCTCCCCACATAGGCCATCAGCGTGCAGTCCGGGTCTCTATTGTAGGCTTTTCCCCCCATCACCGTCGCAGTTCTCCCTTTGGCAGTCGTCTCCGGTTTTGGGCCCCAGCGTTCGGCACGGCTCTCGGTCGTTTTTTGGGTAGCATTGCGTCTGCGCTCTATCGCGTGGCTCTGTATGGCCGGGGACCATCTCTTTTTTTGAGGTCGGGAGTTTCTGCCATTTGGTTCTCTTTGTCTGTCTGCGTTCTAGGCGGCATACGCCGTTTCTCCTGAGGTTGAGTCCCTCCCCCTGCGGGGAGTCGGATTTTGGTTTGGGCAGCATCTCGGTTTGCATCGTCGTCATCCCATCTTAGCGTCCCTGGCGTAGTCTCGTCTCTTTTTGTGGCGTAGTCTTGTCTTTGTTTCCGGCGTAGCGTTAGTTTGAGGGGCAGTCCCGTCTTTGCGGCGTTTCCGGCGGCGCGCGTCTTTGCATTTACGGCGTAGTCTTAGGTCAGGGCGTAGTCCCATGTTTGTTTGAGGCATAGCGTTCTCTGTCTTTGGGCCGAAGTCCAAATTGTCTTTGGGCTGTAGCTTCGTCTTTGTTTGGGCCACAGTCTTTGTTCGTGCTGTAGCCATTTCTTTGCCACGGCACGCGCCGTCTTAGCGGCGTCGTCCCGTCTTTGTTCGGGCCGCGGTCCCGTCCGTGCGTGTTTTTGGCGGCGAACTTTGCATTAGGGCTAGAGTCGCGTCTTCGCTCGCGGCGTAGCCCGGTCTAGGTTTGGGCCACGGTCTTTGTTTGGGCCGTAGTTCGGTCTTTGTTTCCGGTGGTATTCTCTGTCTTTGTGCCGCGGTCCGGTCTTTGTTTGGGCAGTAGTCATGTTTTTCTTTGATTGCGGCGGCGGTCCGGTCTTTGTTCGGGCGGTAGTCACGTTTTTCTTTGATTGCGGCGTAGTCCGTTTTTTGTTCGTGGCGTAGTGTGGTGTTTTTGTTCTGGTGACGTTCGCCGTGTTTGCCGGGCAGTCCGGTTTCCGTTCGGGCTGGAGCGTGGTCTGTGTTCGAGGCGGTGTTTTCTGTCTGTGGGCCGTAGGCTCATCTGTCTCTGTTTGGGCCGGAACCACGTCTGTCTTTGTTTGCGGCGGTGTTCTTTGTCTTTGTGGCGTTGTCCTGTTTTTGTTAGGGCCGTAGTCTTTCTTTGGGCCGCAGTCCCGTCTGTCTTTGTTTCTGGTGGTGTACTTTGTTTTGGGGCTGTAGTCGTGTCTCTGCTTGGGGCATACCCTGTCTTGGTTTGGGCCATAGTCTTTGGGCTGTAGTTCAGTCTTTGTTTCCGGTGGAGTTCTCTGTATTAGTGCCACAGTCTAATCTTTCTTTGGGCGGTAGTCACGTCTTTGCATGCGGCTGCGTCCTTAGAGTTCAGGCCGTAGCCCTGTCTTTGTTAGCAGCGTAGCGTGGCTTTTGGTGACGTTTGCCGCGTTTGCGGCGTAGTCCGGTCTCTGTCGGGGCTGGAGGTCGGTCTGTGTTTGTGGCGGCGTTTTCTGTCTTTGGGCCGGAGTCCCATCTGACTTTGTTTGCGGCGGTGTTTTGTCTTTGCGGCGTCGTCCTGTTTTTGTTAAGGCCGTAGTCTTTGTTTGAGCTTGCAGCGGGTCGACCCCGGCCGGACATCAGACACCTACCAAAGCCCACTCTATCACCCCCTCCTCCTCAGCAAGATGGGGAGGGGAGAAAATAAGATGGAACACCAAAAAATAGCCAAAGTTATGGGTCGAGACAAAGGCAGTTTATTAGAAGGAAAGCAAAGCTGCACGCACAGAAGCAAAAGAGCAAAATATTTATTC
>NW_010296542.1:0-1900 GCF_000700745.2 Antrostomus carolinensis | reverse complement strand
AAAGGAAAAAAGAAAAAAGGTTAAAAAAAAAGAAAAAAGCAGAGAAAAGAGAGGAAAAAAAGGAAAAAAGCCCGGGAGGGGTGTGGGGGGGGCAGAATCATCTGGCATCACGGCCTTATCCAAGATCCGACGCCTCAAGTCTCCCGTGATCTCGTTTAGACTCTAAACTGGACTGGGCCGGGCTGGTGTGTAACTGACTGTCCATGTCCCAGTGTCTCAGCAGAAGGGGATGTTCTCTGGGGATCAGTCCCCCCTGTTCTTTTGAGGGGCCGTAGCTGTTCAGCTTCATCTCAATTTCTGTTTCCAGCAAAGGCTGGAGCAGCAATGACAACACTGGATACATGTTGTCACTTTTAGCAGCTCTCATAGAGGATGTCTTTTTGTTTCCTGATCTCGCCCAAATCCATAGAGATTCTGCTGCTTTGATCCACACACACACACACACAACCCCTCGTGTCTGGGACGGGGCCAACGCCGCCTCGTGAAGCCCCGAGTCACTGAAGGGCCACCCTGGTTTGGGTCACTGCCTTTGGCAGCCAGAGACTCCCGTGTGACATTGCTGAGCCCGTGTGACGTTGTGACACATTAAACTCGTTAACAGCAGCGCGGTCTGGAGCAGCAGCAGCACTTCTTCACTGCAGCGCTGGCTGCTCGGGGCATCGCTCCGCCTGTCCTGCAGACCTGACAGCGCCTGAACTCAAGTGTCTGTTCTACAGACTCACACAGAATCATTCTGTTCATCAGCATTCTCATGCATATTCAATGCAATTACCAGAAATCATTAGCATCAAACCCCGCCTCGCCGCGCGTGCCCATTGAGTCTGGACATGAGTCCAAGGGTGGCTTTTGGCACCACCACGGACACCGACTCAGAAGAAAAGCCCCTTGAGTGACCTTGTCCCAAGGACTTGGCTCAACAGGCTCCTCCCCACACCTCAGTGCTCAGGGAAACAGAGTTTTCAAGCTTCTGTGGGCACTAGAGTCATAAGTTTCAGTCCTTGCAGCACCACGACACATGCATTGGTGTTGCTTCTGCTCCCGAGTTAATGACTGGAGCCTAGGACTGCACAGCCCCTTCTTATTAAGGCTTTATGCTTCTCTAGTTCCAAGCCAACAATCCTAACTTAGACATTTGCTTTATGATCTTATTTCACAATCAAACCCAGTTCTTCTGCTTAGCTTTGATTATTTCATCAGAATACTTGCAGCATTTCCCCCCCTGTGAAAGTTTTGAAAATCCTCTCAATACTTTGATTTAATCACTTTTCATAATGCATCATCAGTGGTTTTTTATTATTGCCCATGGGATGCTGGTGGGAGCCTTGGAGTCATTTCTGTTTCATCTTGTTGTCTAGACACTGCCTGAATGATCATTCCATTAAATGCAGTCTCGCTGTTTATTTGGTTTTTCAAATAGTGATATACTAAACCAACTGCCAAAAAGATCATTAGCAAGACTAACGCAGCGTTAATTAGTGATTTCACCCAGGAACTCAGATTCCATCCTAATCCACTACAAATTTTGTCTATCCAATTTTCTTGCATATTTTGCTGAAGGTCTTGAGTATCTTCTGCCACCTTCTCCAATAAATGCAAATCCTGTTCCATGTCCTGT
Source organism: Antrostomus carolinensis (assembly GCF_000700745.2). Classification (NCBI taxonomy): domain Eukaryota; kingdom Metazoa; phylum Chordata; class Aves; order Caprimulgiformes; family Caprimulgidae; genus Antrostomus; species Antrostomus carolinensis. The sequence goes on along the minus strand of NW_010296542.1, from coordinate 285 downwards.
GTCACATCTGGGATGTGAATACAACAGTGGGCACTTTTATCCTTCAAATACCCACAGACTCCGTGCTCCTGAAGCAGCAGCGCATCTAAGGCCACTCTGGTTGGTAAAGTCATCCCAGAAGCTGCCTGTAATTGTGAATTTAAGCCCCTGGATCCCTTGGTGGCTCTATCAGCCAGCCTGTCCCCTGTCCTGTCAGTGGCTCTGGCCATTCTCTGCTCTCCTGGGTGTTGCTGAGGGAGACAATAAGGATTCTGAAGCCCAACCAGTTTTGACTCCTGACCCAGG
>NW_010296541.1:0-3793 GCF_000700745.2 Antrostomus carolinensis | reverse complement strand
CCCAACATTCTGTGATTCTGTGAAATGTTATCAAATTTTTCAAAGTACTCAATATATGTCTTAAAAGGTATAAATTACAGACTGTGCTTCATTTTTGAGGTCTGAAAACTGCAGATAGGATGTTCCAAACATTAAGGATGATGTTCACAAATGCAGCAGACTGGTTTGCATGTAGCCTTTGGTAATGGCAGGGGTAGACACAACATCTCATTCAAAGTTGTAATTCAGCTGACCCACTGCACTGCAGCGACTGCATCATCTTGTAAATTTGGCAAAATTTAACAGAATCTAAAGCAACAAGAGTCAGAAACCACACTGATCTGGATGACCTTTGTAACAAACTCAGGGCTTAACCTTGCCTACAGCAGGAACTCTACACACGGCTGACACTAACACGTGCAGCTGAACCAGTGCTGAAAACCATTTAACTACTGGTATGGGAAAGTCACATCCTATATTCAGGCACCTTAATTCAAGTTTAATACAAATGTATTCACTTATCTTTCCCAATTACTGGACTTTTTCTCCCTTCTTGCAAGCTGTCCCAGCATCGTGTCACCAATAACCTCTCTAATCAGTGGGAAGTCAAAACTGGTCTAACCAATTCCCAGTCTCGTTGCTACTTCCCCCCTGCTCCCCCCAGTCCCCTATTATTTAATATATTTAATGCTCATTCAATTATTACTACCCCTCTGCAGAGCAGCTTGCTCTGAACACAACCAAAGAGTAGTACCTGCGTTCTGCACGCTCCTTCTTTTTTAAGACAACATCCAGATCTTGTAATTGTTCTTCTAACTTCTCACAGAGTAATTTCTAAGGGAATGAAACACAACATTAGTTTCTTTCATAACCAACTGTTTTCAGGTTGAACTAATGTTGAGACACTTCATTTACTGTTTCTATATTTGTCTGGAAGAAGGACAAGTGCTTTGCTACACTGGAGGCTCTTCTTTGATGAACAAGGCTGTACAACAAAGATTGTCTTCCTAAAACACTCATGCTTCACCATGAACTGCTACAGAGATGCATCCTCCCACTAACTGGCATTTACTGTAGGATGCAACGTGCCTACAGCAAGGATTAAAAATGTTTAGAACAAACACATTTCTCAATTAGTACCGTATTTTTGCTGGTATTTACAACTTTGCCTCAGAGAAACCTGAGGATTTCATAGATGTACATAATACACACCCACAAAGCTGAGTGCAGAAACACGCAGTGATACCTGTTTGGCACTTATCTTAATCTCTGGAGAACACCCAAGTCTGGGGACACCCCAGTAAAAAGTTGAGATAGATACATTTCAGGATCATTTTCTTACCAAGTGTTCCATTATCATAGAATCACAGAATGGTTTGGGTTGGAAGGGACCTTAAAGCTCATCCAGTTCCAACCCCCCTGCCAGCAGCAGGGACACCTTCCACTAGACCAGGTTGCTCAAAGCCTCATCCAACCTGGCCTTGTTATCCTGGCCTGTGTTATCTTAGAACACCACATAATACTCAAGAAGTCTTATGTAAAAATGGCTTTTTATGGACAAATTGTCCCTTATTCCATGTTAATGCTCTCATCACACTATTTCCAAGGATGATGCCTCACACTTTTACAAATCCATCGGTTTTCATATTAAAAATTACTAAACAGGAACAGAGCAAGGAGATGCTCTAATTGCAAGCTGCAATCCCAAATTGTCTAAGGAAAACTTTCTTACATATTCAGAAAGATCACTACTTAAAAACCACTCCTCAGAAAACAACTAAAAATCAGTGCTCAACACAGCCATACCATGCCATGTCCACTGTGGGCAACTTTGTGCAGGGCAACAACCCTTTTGGCAAAGAATTTTTCTAGTAGTAAGGAAGAGGTTTGGGATCAGGTAGATTATTTGGCAAATGTGCCCAAGGAAGCTGTGGCTGGGCCTCCCTGGAAGTGTTGAAGGCCAGGCTGGATGAGGCTTTGAGCAACCTGGTCTAGTGGAAGGTGTCCCTGCTGATGGCAGGGGGGTTGGAACTGGGTGAGCTTTAAGGTCCCTTCCAACCCAAACCAGTCTATGATTCTAAGTAGTTCCTCATTAATTTAACAAGAACAGAATCACACACTCTCAGGCTTTTCCTCCCAAGAACCATCCATGTAAATATTTTTATTTTAGATGTATATTAAATGAAACTGGACACATGCACTGGTTTTTGTTTGGTTGGGTTTTTTTTGGCAGAAGCAGCTTCTAACCTTTAAAAAAAGTGTTCATACTTGTCTAGGACGTGAAAGGACAATGCTGGCTTTCCCAGCAAACTATACCATGAAACTCTTTAGAAATAGCAGATTTCTGTAACCAAATGCCTCTGAAGAAGGAACAGCACTTCAGAAACAGCTGCTTGCTTTGGCCACTGATCCATCCCTTGCTGCCTACTGCTTCCCCCTCCAGGCTAATAACATCATGGGGTTTTTTGGGGAAAAATGAAGACATTATATTTCTAACGCTATGTTAGTCTTGAGGTAATTTAACCAACGATAGGACAAGACCAGTGTGGTTGCAAATTCCCATCTACACATCAGCAACACACAGTCATTCATCACTAGCAGAATAAAGAAAGGGAAAGGAAAAGCACCTCACAAAACTCAGTTTTACTAATGGACAAAGGGAAGTTCAGCATCCTTACCATTCATCCCAGTCTAGTTTTTTTTTTTTTTTTTTTTTAACAGAAAAAAGATAAAAGAAAGAACTTGTTAAACTCCCGGCAAATCTCCACAAGTGCAAGTAAAGCTGAAAAGAAGAGTGAAGTCAAACAGGAACCATACGTGCTGGCAAGGTGGGCAGAACCACTCTCCGTCAGGGATTATCATCAAAGGAGGGCGAAGGCAGGCTGTGTGGTATCCACTGTCACAAGAGTCACACAACAAAATCTGCGGAAACAAAACAAATCATCAGTATCTTTTGGCATTCACAACGTGTGACAAGTTCCAGAACCGTTTCCTCAGCCAAGACAGAAGCGCTTTATAAATACTTTGGATGGTGCCAAAACTAAAAATATCCTGTATCACTTATCACTGGATGTTTCCAGGGCCGGGGTGGTTTTTATAGGGAAGTTTATGTATCACAGTTTTCTATTTTAATTTCCTCTTTTTTTATGTGTTCTCAGGCATTTAGTGCTACTGGACTATGTAGCTTGTGTTCCCATAGTGTGTAATCTGCCAATGCTTTCCAGATCTTGGACTAAGTGGAAAATTCCATCTGGACAAGGTGTGGTGTGAACTGTTTTCTCTGTGCACTGATATCCACATGAAGGAAATCTGGTTATTTCCTCAATCAGGATGATTTTATGTCCCAGACAGCAAAGACACAGCCTTGCAGACTCTAGGGGTGTACAGAACTAGGCAACTATTAGAGTTCATACTTACCTGGGTAAAACTTGAGACACTCTTTTCCATTAAAACCAAGGAATAAAGCTGGCATAATTTGGAATAAAAAACTGGAATATTTGTCTCTAACATCCTAAAGCTCAAAATTTGTCTCAGCTATGCTAGGATATGTGTCACACACACCTGAAAGTGTGCTTAGTTTGTGGATTTATAAGACTGCACATTATGATTTCCCAGATAAACAGAGGAATTCATGATGATATCTACCACTGATGAATGAGAACCATAAACCTCAGAAACAGTGGAAGCTCACTGTGCTCTTTCTGTTGGGATTTTGCTCTACCCAGCCCTCCAGGTGATGGGCAGTTATATCCAATGGCAATGACTTTGTAGCTGTGACCATGTCACAGGACACTGGAGGGCATACATCACACTG
>NW_010296540.1:0-10285 GCF_000700745.2 Antrostomus carolinensis | reverse complement strand
AAAACCTTGCCACGCAAACCCAATACACATGTGTTGCCAATAACACCATGGAGCTGGCTCACAGTCTGTTGAGACCAATAATAATTTTGTCTGAGGTAGCAGCCTTTAAAGATCGAGACTACAGGAGTATGCCATACTTGACAGAGTAAAATGCTGACCTTGCTTGCAGAAGCTGAGCACAGAAACCTAACAGACACAGCATAATATGTGCACAGTTGTAACAGTTCAGTACCTGAGAGGAGTCCTTGACCTTCTCAAAATCTTACACTCATGGAAAATAAACTATATGTGACAATTTGCATAGTGCTGGGAACAGCTCAGTTAAAACCTCTGCTGAGTATATTGCAGCATTGTAGAAAGCAAACAAAAAAAGAATAATACTGAAATTGTTATTAAAAAGCTACTTTTGCAGTCATTGCTTTGTTTTTTCTTTTGATATTTCTCCAGGTCTCGTCTCCCATTGTCAAAATAAAACAAAATTTAAAAATCAAGCAGGAACAGATATTTTAGAGACAAGTAAGAGATTCCCCTAAGTGAAGCTAAAAAGGCTGCAACTTTATTTTCTGGACAGGAGGTAATGAATGTGTTAAAGAACACAAAAATTTATTTTATCTTGCAATATAAAAACAAAATGATAGCTTGTGAAAAGCATAAAGACAAAATGTCTCTCTGCTCACCAAGACTTCAACTAAGAATTTAATTCTGCAAAATTTATCTCAGCACGCTTGCCCTATGGAATTTTAATAAACAAACTGAACCTCTTTATAATTAAGATGAGAAGATTTTTGAGTTAACTGCCAGAAGTACCCCACCACTCCAACTGAATTAAATTCCAATTCTTCAGAGCGTGTGTTCTTTAAATAAATATTTTCTCACCTTTCAACACATCAAATATGAAAACGTACAAACATTTATTCCTGACAGATGTTGCAAGGCCAAGTCATACAATCAACTCCCAGAACTCAGCCCAACAGTTCTGGAAGAAAGGTAAAACCCTTGTGCTTCAGAACATCAAGCTAGTCCTTAAAAAATGCAGGTTAGGTACGTTACAAACAACACATTTTAAAATTACCTTCCATAGACATTTGTGCAGCTACTCTGAGTCATCTAGTACAGGTACAAGGTATTAAACCAGATGGAGCATTGGAAACAAATCCTGAAGAAGAAAAAATTGTTTGTATACTACTCACTGCAAGCAAGTGGAAGCAGTCAACTGTTTGGACAAGGTCCACATTGTGTTCTATGTAACACAGTTTGAAAACAGTTACTCAAAGCTGTTCCGCAGTTAGCATGCCTGTGCCATGCAGGAACAGCTTCTTTCCACACTTACACTCTGGGTGACAAAGAAACAGAGTGACTTTGGAGCCCAGAGTCTGGGGCACCTCCCTGCAGGCCCTGCTCTGAAGAACATTTGAGTATTTTATGTAAGTAATTTCAATCAGAGCTGTGAGAAGAGAGACTTTCTCTAGCCATCAGTGCACTCAGCTTAGAGGCATCAGCTTAAATTCTTGCACTGTGCCAGAAAAAGAAGGGATGTGAATTTGAATTACCAGGTGAGTGATGAAATCTCAAGGGTGTTGAGTATAAAATGGAAGAGACTATGACCCCCACTTGGACTGTAATTTGCTCAGAGCCCAATTTGGTCTTAAAACCTGTAAGGGTGATGAGAAGTGAACACATTCTGCCCTTGCTAATGGGAGAAGACATGATGCTTAGTTTGCTTTTACTCCACAGCAGGCCAGACCCTGCCTGGGGCCCTGTGAGAAGAGCACCTCCAGCAAACCGAGAGACTGCAACAGGGAGAGAGGAGCTAGGTGGGACATGGTCCCCAGCTGCAGCTTTACAGCTTCCTCTGGAGGAGGCAGAGATGAGTTACAGCAGGTGAGATGGAGTGTAAATTGCTACTACTGTGGGAAGGCAACTGCAAAGAGTTGCATAAACACCATGGAGAAAAGAGAGCGTTACAAAACTGTCCCAGGGCTCCATGGATGGTAAGTGATGCAGCTGTGGGCTTATGAATTCTGGTGTGGCTTATGTGCCCCACAACGCAGGGCTCTCAGGATCTGCATGACTATCAAAAGATGCCCATAAGACTTCACGGGCATAAACTAGGTGCCTTGGACATTTAGGCATATCCAACCTTAGTCACTAGCAGAGGAAAGTTTTGACTATAAATCTTTTGGGTCTTGGCATCCAGAGTGGGTTTCAGGCAATGGAAAGGCCGGAAAAATCATAGAGACTTATCTATAATATCTCTGTTGGGTGGTACAGCTGCACAGGCAGCCCAAAATTTCACTGACCTTCTGGATGCCATATTGTATTCACCTCTGTCAGGACTGGTTATGATTTTTCATTTACACTGGCTGTTCATTCCCATGTAGAATAAAAGCATAGAAACGCAATGTTAATTTACAATAAAGTGTAGAACTCTGACATGCTATCACGTTACACCTAGAGATGTACAAGCAGTGATGCAGCACATGTGCAGACAATATGTTAACACTCACGTGAACTAAGAACACGAGTAACCCAGGCCCTGTCACATTCAGCTTACTTCAGTCTCAGTTTCTTCCAAGCATAGAGGCTAAGTATTACAGATAATTCTCCCCAGATACATGTGCTTGTACTGCTAAAAATAAACCTTGTTTTAGCTCAGTTTTTAATCTCTTGAGCTGTTTTCATACTTTCCCTCTGCCTGTGTATGGTATTTGGCACTTGTCTCAGTTTAAAAGCCAAAGTGATTCTTATCGAGTGAGCTGCCTCTTCTGGGTCATTAAGGAAGATAATAAATAAGGCTGGTTTCTACATCAGTCCTTTATTAGTAGTTACGATTAGCTTTGCTTGTGGTCTTTCAGTCAATTTCAAATCCACAATGTTCCCATCCAAGCCAGCGTGAATTATGTTTTCAAGGAAGATTATCTTCCATACTGCATCAAAAGACCTATTCAAATGTAAACAGGGTATTGGCTACTGCTTTTTCATCAGCCGCTAATTTTATAATTCTGTTATTTACAACAAGGGGTCTTGTTTGTCTTGCAAGACTTCTTTATTCTTCTCTATATGCACAGTTCTATTATGCAGATATTTATGAAGCATGTGACAACTAGAAATATGTCTAAATATTTGCTGCAAAGGAACAATGTGACTACCTGCAAAACTAGTTAAATGAGGTAAATGACACACCACCATCATTCACAGGCTAACAGAAGCATAAATTAGTCACTTCAAAGTACCACCAGCATTTCTTTCAAGCAAAGGCAATTCTAGAGAACTCCATGCTGGCATCATGCCACTTTTGCTTTGCGTGATGATCTGCAATTTGTGCCATGCCAATAAGCCACTGAATAGAAATATCAACGTAAGCTACAAGAAGAATGCTGACAATGTAATGCAGGAAAACCAGATGAAGGTGATTGAGTCCTCTGAGTCATCTGAATTCTAACCTACTCTTAGACTGTGATAGCAAGTTTGATGTAGTAAAAATCCTGATGATCTGTATGTGGCTCCCAGATCCTCCCAGGTACACTGAAAGACAGTTCTGAAGTAAAAGACAGTAACAAAAGAGTTCCCAGTGGCATCACTGCCATTAGCATTAACTGGCAATATGCCCACAACTCCAAATACAGTAAGTCATACTTCAGATACAGACAGTCGCTTACAATTCAATAATGCCACTTTTCAAGGGCAGAGTAAGAGTCCTGGGATTAATGTGAGGAAGTGTGTGATACTGTGCTCTTTAAAATGTAACTTACTCGATAAGTAATGAGATCGCCATCTGTACTTTTTCTCCTAGCTGAAAGATTGCCGTTTGACACTGTAATAAAATTAGGAAAGTGTTCTCAATCTTCCCTTCGCACAACTTATTCTCAGTTATGACTATGTATAAATCAAGTGTGCTTTGGGAAAAAGAGACTGCTGTGCCAGAAAGTGCGGTTCACATTAAAAGAGCTCAAACTTCATATGGAAAGGAGCAAGAGGAGTTAAGAGCCACGAGACAAATCATACCACCACCAATAATAATAAACAAACATTCCCTGCACTTAAGCCACTACCTTGCATTTGAAAATCCCAAAGTGCTGTATGATTAACTAATGGGAATTACTATTACCTCATGCTACAGATTACATTGTGTTGTTGTGGCCCTGGAAGCACTCAGTGCCATTGCTTCTCTTTTGCTGGATTTGTCATTTTACACTACTACTCCCTGCAGCCCTACAGGAGGAACTGCCCAGAGTGAGAAAGGAGGGCCTGGACAGCTGTTTTTGGACCTACGGATGGCAAAATGTGTTTTCCAAGTCAAGCCTATTAAGTCAAACTACACGTATTTGAAATTCTTTGCCAGATGCCTTTCCTATCTATTCTGTGTGCTTAATACTCTGATGCTCTTGGAATAAAGCAGCTTCACTTCAAGGGCCCAGAGGGACACAGAAGTCCTCTGACGTCTGTCTTGAAAAAGATGCTATTAAAAAAACCAAAAACCACAGAATCACACAGAATCACAGAATGGTAGGGGTTGGAGGGACCTCAGGAGATCATCCAGTCCAGCCCCCTACTAAAGCAGGTTCACCTAGAGCAAGTTGGACAGGAAAGCATCCAGGCAGGTTTTGAACATCTCCAGAGACGGAGACTCCACAACCTCCCTGGGCAGCCTGTCCCAGTGCTCTGTCACCCTCACAGTAAAGAAGATTTTCCTCATGTCTAAGTGAAACCTCCTGTGTTCCAGCTTGTGCTCATTGCCCCTTGTCCTATCGCTGGCCACCACTGAAAAGAGTGTGTCCCCATCCTCATGACACCCACCCTGTAGATATTTATAAACATGAATAAGGTCCCCTCTCAGTCTTCTCTTTTCTAGGCTAAACAGACCCAGCTCTTCTCAGTCTTTCCTCATAAGAAAGATGCTCCAGCCCCTTAATCATCTTCGTAGCCCTCCGTTGGAATCTCTCCAGAAGTTCTCTATCTCTCTTAACCACGTAACAGAAAAGAACCTCTCTCACAGCCCCTGTGCTTGAGAGGCCTCCTGGCTATCTGCAGACACCAGGAAGAATGTTTTATCACCCCTGGTTTTGCCTTCTTCCCCTGATGGCTCCTCACATATGTGGGACAGGGAACTCCCCTTCTCCGCTGCCAAAGAGTAATCTGAGGTGTTTAATATGGGGGTTTAGGAAATAATCTTCCCATAGCTCAGGGGAACAGGTACTTTTTAGGATGTTTCTTGTTTTCCTTCAACTGAGGGGCACCTCTTACGATCACTCAGACATTTTCACTAACAGACATTCAGTGCTGCAGAGGTCAAGGCACTGAGAAGCCCTTGGGCTGCAGCATGCTCTAAGATTACTTTGTTTTTGTTAAAAAAAATCTTTACACTAAAGCTCTTCAGATTCAGAACTTCCCCAATTACCTGCAAGAGCCAGGAACAATTTTGTCAGCCTTAATACTTAGCTTCTGAGGGAATATTTTGCCCTTCCTTGATACAGCAAAGATTGACAAGGAGGGATGCAACTGATGTTCAAGGTTCTGTGGCAGAGCGTGATGCTGAATGGCTCCTTTTGACCCTTCCAGACTTCAGTCTCTTCCCTGCTTCCAGCTGCAGGGGAAAAACCGCAATTCTGTGCCTGTCCAAGGTACATGGGGAAGTTAGAGGAGGTGGAATAGCATGGTGAGCCTGTTTTGGGGGAAAGAGGCAAACGGAACAGGAATGACTGTAATTTATGGGAGTCATATTTAATTTTTCTGGCCCTCCATGGGTACTTTCAAACTCAGGGACTGTTCAGCCTGGACAAGAAAAGGCTTAGGTAAGATTTTTATCAACATGTATAAACACCTGATGGGAGGGAATAGAAAAGATGGAGCCAAGCTCTTCTCAGCAGTGCCTGGTGACAGAAAATTCTACTTAAATACAAAGAGAATGCTTTTAATACTACGAGAGTGGCCAAACATGAGAACAGGTTGCTTAGGGAGGTCACGGAGTGGACATACTCAAAACCAAGTGGACATGGCCCTGAGCAACCTACGCTTGCCAGCCCTGCTCTGAGCAGGAAGCTGGACCAGAAGATCTCCAGAGATGCCCTCCAGCCTTGGCCATGCTTTGACTCTATGACTGAATCGAATCCAAATGTGAGTATGTCGATACACTGTTCAGCCAGGAGGTGGGGATTTTACTCCTCTGGAGATCTTCTTCTGGAGATTCAGCTCTGAGTTTGACTCAGCTTACCTGTGTGGCTTTTTAAAAAAAATTACCTCTCTATATTTGTTTTACCAAAATAAGCTAGCAGTCCCACAGTGCTTAGAGAACAAAATGAAAATAGAACAAATGCATTTGTACTATAACTCTGTCTACATGTTGTCTTCCGGATGTGTAGCAGTTGTGTAAGCATTATTCCCAGGTATTTTTGCTGGCATAATACAAAATGTGTACGTATGAAAATGGCAGCCTGGCATAAGAAAGCTTATGATTGATTCAGCTCTGCAAGACTAAGAACAAACAAATCAATATTTATTTAAAGAGCCTGAAGAAGTTTGCTTTGCTGTTCTACTACTAAGAATTTTCCCTGAGTTCATATTTGACCAACTTAGGTCTGATCAAATTTAAACAGCTACATGTGGAATGTGTATCTTGGGGTCCATTGCTATTATAACTGACATTTTGACTAATTAATCACTGGGTTTTGAAAACTAAAACAATTTAGTGTAACATTAGCCATTTCACAGATGGCAAGTAGAAGCATCTAGAGACCAGGAGTTAGCTTTACAAAGGGATGAAGAACCTTAGTGAAAATGAAATGCTCAAAGTCCTATGAACATCTATGGCACAGGTGATGCATCCAGTCCCTGCCTGTAGTATCACTTTACTACAATATGAGCTGTGCTTTTGTTAGGACAGTTCCAAGTAAGCCAAAAAACCCACATGTGGTGATACTTGATGAAGCTGTAAGAAACTTTTATAAAAAGAAAAACATAGATTTCCACTGACTTGTGCTGCTGGTGAATCCAAGAATATATAAAATGGTCCTCACTGAAGAGAACAGAATTAGGAAAAGAGACAATGAGCTTTATCTTTACATTAGCAACAAAAGTGTATGACAAGAACAGACTAAGTTTAACCTTCAGACACTTCTTCAGATTTCACTAATTCCTTGATTTCCAATGTGGACAAAATAATTTACTTAATATGGTCCTCTCAAGTATATTATTCCAACTATACTTCCACAAAGGAACCCTATCACTACACAGATGACCCCTGAATATATAATGGCACATCTGGTGTTACGACATAGAATAACATATTCCCAGTTTTATTCAGGGAACAAAGGAAAGGATATTCTCTACTTGGCATTAATGAAACAAAGCTCCTCCAATTGAAGAAGCTTCCAATTCTGCGTTTCACAGCACAGCTTCTGCAGTTCAATGATTCCCTGGCTTTACATGACCCCTACCTACTTCACTTGTTCAAAGGCTTTTCCTAATGAACACCTGTCCATGTGGCCCATCAGAAGACTGCTGGATAATAGCAGGTCATAAGCTGGATGTGAGTCAGTGTCACGCTGGTGTGAGATACAAACACCTTACCGAGCTATATTAATAGAAACAAGACCTGGAAGAAACACAAAGTTATCTCTCTGCTCAATTAGAAAGGCCTGTGACAGAACCATGCGTTCAACTTCTGGCGCTCTTCAGGAACGGCTGGAGGGAGTCTGGCAGAGTGCAATGGGAACAACTAGAGGTGTAGAAAACACGACACACATGGGAAGACTGGAAGGATAAAGATTGTTTGTTTAGAGAAGACTAAGGGCAGAAATTATAACAGGCTTGAAATAATATGAAGAGTTTCTGTAAAGAGCAACAGAATTTTTCACTGTTTTCCAATGAACAGGACAAGAAATATCAGGCTTAAATTACAGCAAGATTCAGATTAGTTATTAGGCTAGACTTTCTAATAGGGAAGCTAACAAAATAGTGTCTCAGACAGCCACGGCAGACTGCAGATCCTCCATCACTGGAGGGGTATGAAAAGCAGGTTAGAAAGAGGCTGCCAGGGATGACAGAGGCACACGTACACCTGCCTGCAGCCTGAACTACCTCTCAAGGTCCCTACCAGTTCTTTGATCCTGGTACGGATATCATTTGGCTGTCAGGACTGAGAGGACAAACTGCAGTACATTGACAGTATGGAATATGCAATGCTCACTATTTTCCAACTCTGCACTGACCCACCAGCGGAGAGCTTCTTTGTCCTGTGCTGCTTCTAGCCCCAGGCTCACACACTTTAAGAGTAGCTTCCATTTCCTTGACACTGAAACCTAAATTTGGCCAGTGCATCCCCAACTTACAATCCTCAATGACATTAACATTGTACCAATGATGGAATAGAAGTTTTCTGTGAACAAAAAGATTAGCCACACAAAATAACTAAATGCCCTGGACAGCTAGAAGGTGTAATTTACCTGCCACAATTTTTTCCCTGGATCATTACGTGCTATCTGACATCCATTCTATCTTGCTCATGGTCCACTGTTCTTCAAGAAGAGACATTAAGCCATTAAAACGAGGAATTCAGGAATGCTGCTCTACTGCAAAAATAGATTTATGGTTTTGCTCTTAGACATCAAAAAATAACAAGCTGAGAAACACCAAATGAGTCAGCAACAGCTCAGACTGCTATTAAGATACTTCTTGATCATGTTTGCCTGAAATAAAATAGCTATTTCAATTATTTTGTCTTGCTACTCCTAGAAAAATTAATCAGCTCACTAACTATTGCTTGAAAATAATCCTACAACACAGATAAGAAATAGCTGTTTTTGAGAGGGTATTTTCATTGAGTTTTGTTGTAATGGAGTGGACAGAAGGTTACGCAACATCACTTGGTGCTTAATCTCATGCTTGTCAAGGGTAGAAAGAACTGCACGACAGACACAGACAAAGAGGCATTTTGACAGACTGTTATCGAAAACGGTGACCTGATTGCATATATTGAATTCTGATTGTTTAAAAAGGAAGTGGAATAGAGAAGCTGGCTGATTAACAAAACCCCCATTTATAGCAAATGCCTTACACCACGCTGTGCTGAGGTGCTCCCGCAGCAGCAGAGCAGGCTCATGGGACTTCTCCATTTTAATTGCCTTCCTGATCATCTCCACAGAGCTCCTCCACTGCTTGGAGGCAAGGCTGAAGGCAGGGGTTTACTGTCTGACTAAACTGCTCTGCAAGTCCTTACACAGCCTGTCAACAGGGCGGTAGGTTGATTTTAAGACTGTCCATCTGAATTAACAGAGAAGTAGGGTCTACTGATTTAATGAAGGAGAAAGGAAAGAAGGGGATGGTTTCTATAGTTGGGCCCTGCTAGATGTGGTGCATAGTTGTGCTATGATTCAAGTACAAGTCTAATATTCTAACAGTGTGTATTCAATGACTAAAGAGAAACTTAAAGCTTAATTTTATCCCTCCATTTCAGTGCTGTAAAGTGCTGAGGATGTTACGCTTTCATTGGTAATTGTTGTTAGCCTCGTCCTCTTCTCTTCCTCCCAGGAGAAGCTCAGTCGTTCACATTTCTGTTTCTTTAGCCTGGTACCAAAGTAATGTTTACTAACAGTGTTACTGTTTAGGCTACACAGTAATTTACAGTATTATATACATGTCATAGGAAAATGTCAGTGTCAGAAGTAGGAGAGCAATGTTCATAAAAATGCCCATATTTTCCTGAAAAGCCTGGGCAGGGCCAGGAGCACCAATGGGAGATGTAAATGCAGTGTAACTGAAACTAGCACCCAGTTTGATCCATGATCCATGGTGGAGCATTCCAGCATGGTGCACAACGGGGTTCATGAACTGGGGGAATCTTAGGGGGAGCCGAGAGAGCCACCAGGAGCCCACAGTTCATGTGACAGCAGCTGAAGAAACAGGAAGACCGAGCAGATCAATACCTGGTGTCACAGGCAGAATCTTGGGTTTTTTGATCATGAGTTGGTTTACCAGGTTTATCCCCAGGCCGGCCAGTGACAGACAGGATACACCTTAATCTGGCTACTGCCATAAAAGACAATAAAAAATGTTTCTATAAACACATTAGCAACCAAAGGAGGGCGAAGGAGAATCTCCATCCTTTACTGGATGCAGGGGAACAGTGAAAAAGGCTGAAGAAAAGGCTGAGGTACTTAATGCCTCCTTTGCCTCAGTCTTAATAGTAAGACCAGTTGTTCCTGGGGTACCCAGCCCCCTGAGCTGGACGAAAAGGATGGGGAGCAGAATGAAGCCTCTATAATCCAAGAGGAAATGGTTAGTGACCTGC
>NW_010296539.1:0-19486 GCF_000700745.2 Antrostomus carolinensis | reverse complement strand
GGTGGGTTTTTTCATCTCGTTTTTCATCGCCCTAAGCTCACTCCTTTGGGAATCTTAGGTCAGCTGGAAGCGGCCTTTAAGGAGTTATTTTTAGAAATAGCAGTTACTAAATGCGTGGTCTTTGCACGGTTTGAGTTGTGACAGAAGGAAGGGGGGGGGGGGGGGGAGGTTACTTATGGTTTATGTGGCACTCACTCAGTGCTCGGTGTTGTTAGATTTAATGAACCTCAGAGGGCTTTCCAACTGACAAAGCATGAGGTGTCCGTCAGAAAAACACTTACACACATGTAGCCTAAAGACTTGCTTCAAAACACTTAAGCTATGATTAGACTCAGTGATCTTAAAGGTCTTTTCCAACCCCTAAGATTCTGTAAAAATAGGAAACACTAAAAAAAATAATTCCATGTCTGTGTTGAAAACCCTAAATGTGTTTTTGCTCTTAAAACTAAATAGGCACAGTTACTCTTCTATTAATTTTTTTTTAACCATCAGTTTATGTCGTAGCACTCTAGACTGGTGTTCTGTATTTGTAGAAGGTGGAAATATTAGCAGGAAATGAGTCTGTATAGGTGAGTTGCCAGTGAAACAAACTGTGCTTCACCTGTAAATACATGCGTAGTGTATTTTCCCACTTAAAAAATGGGTGTGGGATTTTCATGATTTTTAAAAACAGAACTACAAAAAGCAGCAAACCAGGAGCTTTTGGACAAGTTTTAGAATTGGAGGATCTTTTCTTGATCCTTTTCTGTGTACTGTCATGTATAGATAGGACAAGATGTGTGTCTTAAACTTGTAATTAATATATATGAATATGTGCACACACAAGAACTTTAGAAAGAATGCAGATTTTTTTGGTACGTCTCTAGTTGTTTCAGTAAAATAAAATGGTTTGAAGTGATTGTTGTGGCTAATGTACACAAAAAATACTCTAAAAATACTTCTTTGATGTTCAAATTCTGTATTTTAAGAACTAGAAGTAGCAGGTGAACATTCTTCTGATCTATTCTGTACTTTTAAGTAATTAAAGAGGATAAGCACACACTTACTGGTGTGTAGGTCAGCTTTGCTTTCTAGTAGCATTTTATTTACCTTTAAAAATAAAAAAACTACACCTGATTTACACTTGGCTCAGCCAATTCCATTCTGTTTGAATGGACTTTAGTCAACTTTTATAGTATCCTAAAGTTAGAAGGATGTGTGGGAGGCTCTTGTTCTGGCAGAAGTGAGTGAAAATTGGTGATTTTGGTCTCATGAAGGCCCTAGTTTTTGAGGTTGGGGGTTTTTTTGGTGTGTATCTGTGTGGCTGTTGTTGTGACTTTTGTAATGGTGTCATAGCAAGTGAATAGAGGGGACCAAGTGCTGTTTTTGTGGAAATGGCTTCTCTGTTGAAAGATCTTCCATTAAAATTACTTAGAGCATCTGTTTGGGATACTGGGCGCTAAGCAGTGTGGGCGAGGTCCTGGAAAAGAAAAGCTAGGTGTGCTTTCACAGTGAGAAATGAAAATCCAAAGATTTCTGTTAAGTCCTAACAGACTGAAGAACTTCTGAAACGTACTGAAGTAGGACTTTCATGTAGACACTATAAAAGTAATGAGATAAATTATTCTTGGTGTGTTAAAGCAGAGTTACTAATTTGCAGGCTTGAGCCTTTTCCCTTGGTGGGGGAATCAACAGTTCTTTAGTTAATCAGTATTCTTTAATAAAGAGAACATTGCATGCCTAGGGTCCTGAAAACAAAGCTTATTGTACACATGGACATCAGTATTTTTTATTACTTGATAAGTTTACTTAAGCACACAAATTCATTCATTTTCCTTTATTTTGAACCTTTTGACCAAAATTTTTTTTTCTTTTTTAACAATCCAGAAATTAAAATGGTACTGGATCCTGCACAGACAGGAATGGGTGAAAAATGCAGGAAATTTCACTGCAAACTTCTGCTTAGTTGAACATTTCATCCTTTCTTTATTAGCATCTGATAACGAAGGCCAGTAGAGATGATTTTTGAGAGCTTTGTGTATGAAAACAAATAAAATATTCTTGACTTGGACACATGCTTTTGAAGGATGAAAAATAATTCCTCTGTAAGAGGTACCATCTTAGGTTTTAAATGGTATGTGCAGCTTTGAGTTGAGGAAAAGTCAGTCTTTATGAAAAAATTAAAAATTTTGAAGTAAATAATTTAGTGTCATGTTTCCTTCTAAACTCTGAGGATAAGGTGATGTGACCATCAAAATACAGTACACAATTTCAAATCATAACACAACTTAGTAATACCATTTTGAATGTTTCTATATAAATTAGAAATACTAGATTATTAGTTACACTTTCATTATCTCTTCCTGAAAGTGACCTCATTATTTGATATAATGAGTATTGCTTGTGTTAAATGAACTAGGCTAAATTGAATTGCTGTTCATAACTATGTGAAAAAATGGTTTGAAAATTCTGTGTTCTCTTCATGTCTTTATATTTGAAAATGATAGGAATGCTATCTTGTTTTATTCCTGTGTTCTTAGATTACTAGGTATTTGTGTGTGCCGGGTGGGGGTGATCGAAGGGGTATTTTCTCTACACGACCTTCAGACACACAGCTTGAGTATATGTTGACAAGCTTAGTTAATTTAAAAGTTGGTGAACTCCTGTAGGTTTTTGTTAGGCGTCGGAGGTTAGAATCCTACTAGCTCTCCAGGTTCCCCAGGAGAAAACACTTCAGGAAGACCTGTGTTTTCTTCTTTTCCCCACCCTCTCTGTTTTTTGGGTTTTTTTAGGGAAAAACCTTTCCAAATTAAGCTGGTTGAATGTAGATCAAACTCATGTCTTGATAAAATTATCAATAAAAAAAAGCCCAGTTATTTTTTGTTTCAACTTGTGTAATATAGCATGAGCTATGTGAAAACAGTTTGTAAACCCAAGTGTTCTGTCAGAGGGATGAAATCTCAGTTGCTAACACATGGTTTAAGGAATAGGCAGGTGATCACAAAGGTGATTATTCTTGAACAGCAGTAAATACAAAGTGAGCATATGAGCTTAAACGACTTGTCATGACTTGAGCTTGGTGTGTACAGTTAATAGATGGCACGTTTGGACTGTAGTTAGTAACTTAAGATGCTGTTGCTGTATCAGTCTGTCTCTGAATTTCTGAATAAGCATAATCCTGACTGGGTTTCAACCCAGTGAATACTTTCCAAGTGCCTCTGTCACCATTGCACAGAATTTTCACTGGAACAGTAGATGGATATTTCAGGTTGATCTGACTTGGTTCAATAAAACATTGGATTTCCCATAGGAAGGAGTTACAAACCTAAAATAAAAGCTGGGATCAGTTTTCTGTTCTTGTGTGTGCAGCTGATGATAGCAGGGAAGTGCTGTGCCCGTCAGCAGCAGCACTCTGAAGTGCTTTTGCACTGTTATTTGGGCCACTTGGGTATTCAGGGCTTGTGAGTGTCTCTCCAGCAGCTCTCCTTGTGAAGCTTGGTTTCAAATTCATTTTTGGAGATAAAGTGTGATTTTTTTTTTTTCTTCTTCTTCTTATTATTTTTTTTTAAAACCAAGTTTGAAACTGTTAATTGATGCCTGAAACTTTCTTTGAAACCTCTTTGATAGCAATTTTCGATAATCAAGTTTTGTCTCTTAAAAACCAAGCAGGTTTTTCTGTGAAATCATTTGGCGTTTGGTACTTTTTGGTTTCAGTTTGCTCTGTTTTATTTTTAACTGTTTTATGTAGCATAGGATTTATTTCTCATAGCAAGTTCTATTAACTGGATACATGATGACTCCTACAAGCTGTGAAAGATCTAGTTAAGTTTTTTCAGATTTTGCTGCTTTGATGTTTTGTTGATGCTTTTCCTTTTCTTTCAAAAGACAAAGATATGCAGAATGTGTTGGGAGAACCCAGTTGATGTTACAGAATTCACCTGCTGTTGTAGAAGTAACTCATTCTGGACATAAATGATGTGCAAAACGTAACCTTTTGTAAAACAGTGTGTCCTGCAGTGTAGTCAACTCACCTGTAGGTTCATAGTGTTTCTGTAGGAAATACTGTATGGTGATTTGGAAAGAGGACGTACGTGTGCAGCCAACAAAGCTTTCGGGAGTTTCACTCGTGTGGCTTGACTTGGTTCAGGTTACTGAAGAAGCAGGTTTTTTTCTCTGTAGTTAACTTGTCTGAGTTTAAAAGGTTTACAGTTTGGAGATTGCACAGACCCATCAGTTCTGCCTTTCTTTGGGAAGGAGTGGGGTCCTGCTCGTAGCCAGGCTTTCATCTTGGTCACTGTACGTCTTTGGTTGGATCAGGCTGTTGAGCCAGCTCAGTCTGGCCATAGGACTGTCCTTGTTGGCATGTGGGAAGGGTCAAGAACGTGTGGTGGGCAGGAGAACACCCCTGTTGTGATCAGTGTCCTCTGGGGTAAGGTGATCGTGAGACTGCAGTCTCAGAATTGATGTCATGGAATCATAGAATGGTTTGGATTGGAAGGGACCTGAAAGATCTTCTAGTTCCAACCCCCCTGCCATCAGCAGGGACACCTTCCACTAGACCAGGTTGCTCAAAGCCTCATCCAGCCTGGCCTTATGTCTTTATCAATTGCTTAAAAACTAATACAGGTATTTTATTCTAAACTGTCAAACTTGCCAGACTTTTGGGGAAAAAAAACCACAAGAATATTTACAACTGTTACTTCAAAAATTAATTCAGTTTAAACAGAAGACGTCTAAGTGTTTTGTGTTCTGGAGTATTGATGTTAACGCTTCATTACATCCTCTTGCTTATAACTTGGGTCTCAAACAGCTTCCTGGGACTTGCTAGTTGTGTGTATGGTAGGAAGTGAACCCAGACAGTGAATGTGAGAACTGGGGGATTTTTTTTGAGTGTCTGAACTTCCATGTTTCATTAAACTGATGCAGTTCAAATGTTTTACCTTTTTGATTTTTTTTTTTTCCCTGCCTATTTTTCTGAGGAAATGGGAAGACTGATTTTTTTTTTCCTTTCTTTTTTTTACTAATTTCTGGGCAGTCTTTGCTGAGAAGTTAAACTGGTGATGAGTGTGGAGATGATGGTGGAGGGTGAATAAATTACAATATACAAATGTAAAACAAGATAATAAATTTCTGTTTTATAACTTGGCTTTTTTTTTTTCTTCAGTGGAAAATGTATAATGCAGCTATTTTAAATTTTGGGTTATCTTCATTGCTTGATGCTGTTAAAATAATAAATTCAGTTTTTGAGATGTCTCAGAAAATAGGCTTGCAATAGTCTCCTCCATCTTTTCTTTGCTCATAGTGAAGTGTCCATTCCAAAATGTTTACTTCAGCTGGGTGAAGAGGTTACCTTCTCCCCTTCCACCTTGCAGCTTGTCATATACCTTTGTGCCATTGCAACTGGTCTAAACCGTACCATTGAAATTATCTGGTTAAATATAGTGCCTCCCTCCTGCTCTTGGCCCCTTTTTTTAAGGGTTATTTTTAATCAGATCATTCCAGTGATCCAGTTTATAGCATAGCACTGTAAATGACTGTAACAGCACAGCCGAGTGGTCAGGCATTCTTCAAACCAGGATTGTTTTTTGAAGCTAATGTCATGTAACTGCATTTTTTTTTTTTTTCACTTTAGGATAAGATTTTTGAGGCAATTCAGAGAAAGTAATGAGAACTTGAGTGTAAGGGGAATGTATCGATTACCATAATAAAGTAGCTCAATTTTTGATTCCTGTTAAAATAAAATCTAGGGCATAATTAAGCAATGAACATCACCACCTTCTCCCTAGCCCCCCCTTTTCTCCTAGGGAACTCCAAAATACTTGAGGTATTTCAGTGAAAAAAGCTGAAGCGCGGTGGCTTGCTGTCTGCAGAACTGGGGGCTGCTGACTCATGAGCTGGTTTATAGACAATTTATGTGCTTGCTTTGCCACTTGATTTATTTATTATTTTATTTTTTTTTCTGCTGGCCTAGCTTTTATGCTTCCAGATGTATATCCTTGATGAGTGAGGGTGAAGTAGTGTAAGGAGTGGTAAAATTATTAAAATCTTTACTTCTGCAGACACTGCAGTAGGTTGCTAAGCAGGAATTTCACTGCAGTTATTTTACAGCACTAATGCTGCTCTTAGATTGCTGGTAGTCAAAAGCAAGCGTTTTACTTTCTTAAATATTTCTGTGTAACGCAGCATTTGGATTTTGCAGCGTCTTTGGGATGATGGAAAAATGCTTACTTGGCATTTGAAATCTTTGTGGTAACACGTAACTAAAAGCACAGTTGTTTGTCCTCTGCATTGCAGCTGAAAGAGGGGTAAAAGCTTTTGCTTTTACCTTTCTGATACAGATGTGTTTAAGGAAGAAAAAGTGAAGTAACTTGTAATGATTAGAAATAGACATATTACCCTTCGGGTTTTTTTTAGTTGCTGCGTTGCTCAGTGAAAATGAACAAAGCATTTGCATTAGATCTTAAGAATATTTGACCATTTAAGAAAAACTTATGCACTGTTTGAATTTGTTACTGTAACGTGCTTTAGTCTGAAGATACCAACCATGCTGAAGTAAGGCTGCATGGAAAAACTGCTGAAACAATTGCAGTTATTTAGGGTATTTCTGTCTCTTCCCTCCCTTAAGCAGCGTAATTTTGCAATGTATGTTTTCCTGGAATTTGATGTTCTATCCTGTTTGTTTTTTCTGTTATTGTTTATGGGTTTGTGTTGGAAGCTGGATCGCAGAAATTGTTGAGGGGTTTTTAATGCATTTTTGTAGGCACTGTTTAAACTGGCTCATATTAGGAGTCTTACTTACTGTGCAGTCTCACAAACAATTGCATCAGTGTGACCAAGGGATTTGTAATCTGCAGCACGGGAGTAAGTGGCTTGAGCAAGCAGGAGCTTTTTAAAATTTCTTTGTCTGCAAAGCCAATTCATTTTAGGGTTTAAACTAAAGCAGTGGAGGTGTGGGTTAACCTGGCTGGCTTTGCACTGGGACACTGCAGTGTTTGAGCTCTTCACACTCCCTTTTGACTTCACAGCTCAGCTACAGTCTCTTAAATAATAAAAACGACTTTTGTGATTGTCCAACCATGTCATCATCTATTCTGAAATTAGTGTGTATAAGAGGAAAGCGACCGTATTTCCTGTTGTGATAGATTTCCAATATGTCAAGCACTCTTCAGGAGTGTGTATATATATATATATATTTTAATAAATTAGCCACTGTGGCTGCTGTGTGTAACAGCTTTACTCTGCCACTGTCTGTCTCCAGCGTGAAATTCCTAGTAATATATTTTTGGAGCTCAGGAAGTTCTTATTTAGAACTTAGTCTATTTATTCTGGACTTTGCCTAGGCCATTACTGGCTCTGATACACTGAGAGATGAGTAGTGAAGTGTTAAATCTAACCTGTAGGATTTCCAAAGAAATAAATTGTTGCTTTTAGTTGACATCAAAAGGACCAGATCTCCTAAGGGTGGTTATGTGTTTCAGTAAGTGATGCTGGGGTATCAGATACTTTGTAAGAGGAGCTTTCCAGTTAAATTGTTTCACAGACTTTGATCTTTCCAAAAGGTCTGAGATTGAGCACAGAGGTTGAATTAACTAAAAAAAAAATAATCAGTAAAATATTTTAACTGAAATGTCCTGAAACAAAAATAGTAAAAAACCAAAGATCACCACCAGCAAAAAGCCCTGTCACTCTGTGGCAAGTATAAACTCTGAAACAGTGGTTACATCAGGGTTTTAATTATTTTACATTCTAAATGAAGTGGTTTTCTATTTGCTTTCCTTTTCATGTTGTTGTTAGGCTAGATTGGGAAGATAATTGTTAAGGATTCATTTTAATGGCTCTCTTCTAATAAGACTAAGGCAGATTTCATTAAAAATACAAGCATATGTGGTAATACAGGAATGGTGAAAACTTGGAGCTTAATAGTTACATTATTGTTAGAGACTTTGCTTCCTTTTTAAGAACCTTTCTACTTACCTGTAGGTTCTTTGTCACTTCCAGCATGCAGACCTGCCAGCGTCAGTGTTTTGCATGGTTTTGCATTTCAGCAGATTTCTGCTGAAAATTAAATTAACTTTCAGTTTCTCCCCATGAAGAAGAAATCTGAATGCTCTTGAACAAAAATATTGTGGAGCTATTAATATCAATTGTGTTGGTGGGCATTCTTGCATAAAGGATTAGAAACTGGTTTAAATTCTTCATAACTATCTTAACTGATGCAAGTACAAAGAATTACAGTTCTGAATCTTATTAGCATTAACTGAGTTTTTTTTTTGCAGTCATGGTTTTTGGTATTGTAGTGATACAGTGGCAATAAACTGACTCAGGACTGAGTTCAGCTCTTTGTTGTTTTGACTGAAGGAAATGTGCATTGAGAGTGCTCTCACCATTAGGAGGAACATGCATTTCCTTAGAAATTAAGGCTAGTCTTGAGGATGTATTGTGATAGCCAAATAACAGTAAAATATTTGGCTCTTGGGGAAGTATTTACATTTTTTTAACCCAGAAGACAAGTTTTCTCAGGTACTATTTCTACATGACAGATGCATGCTTGTATAATGTGTTACAGTCTGTGTTTACTGTAATATTACAGTACCTAATTTTGTTAGCACAAGGAGAAAAAAGCAGTAAACTGATTTTGGTTCCTCCTAATAGCATTTTTCTTTCTTTTCAGAGCAAACTTGATGATTACCAGGAACGAATGAACAAGGGAGAACGTCTGAATCAAGATCAACTGGTAAAAAGAAAAAAAAAATTACCAACTAGATCTCTGTTAAATTGTTCTGTGATCTTGGTAGGGAAGGAAGGGATGAATTTCACTACCCTTTCCCCTGGTTCAATGCTAGATTTTTCTGAGCTTTGATGTGGGCTCAGGTTTTTTTTATTGCCTAGAACATCTCAATTTTTCTGTTAATCAGAAACTGAAAGAATAGGAGGAGGAGTGTGTTGTAGTGCTTTATGCTGCTTGAGGGTAGGTTGTAAATAAGCTGTGGTGAAAATTGACGTGCGTTATAACCTGGGACTGTTGAAAGAGCTAAATGATACCTTTGAGGTTCTCTGGACATCATGTTTTTCTTCACAGAAAATGTGCCCAGGGAGAACTTAAGGAGCTCAGTCACTTGGTTGTAGCTTGTAAATATTGTGCAGTCTGGTTAGAGAAGTAGCTTAGACCATGTTCTGAAGGATTCTGAAAATAAGCTGCATCCATGTATATGTCACAGCTATCAGTGCAGCAGATGTGATGTTCTGGATAAGCTGGACTTACTGGATGTCTGCTGCTTCTCTTCTTGTTGAGGCTGTTTCTTAAAGTAGGTTATTGTAGAGCTTGACTCAACAGCAGTTTTCCAGTTGTAATAAATATAAAGTGAGTATCAAATTCAGTTCTATGATGCAAACATGCATATTGATACTTAAAGAGATTACCAGATGCTCAGTAATCAACAATATTTTGTTGATGATACTTTAGATCAAAAACAGTGAAAGGGAAAAAAATAAAAATGTACCCTGCAACTATTGCAGCTGTTCACAATTAAAAAGAATTAGCTGCTTCCCTCAGTCCATGTGATCTTTTCATCTGTCTAGGCTTGGCTGTGGTGATTCTGTGCCAACTGAAAACTGAAATATCACTGATGTGTATATTTTTATTTTTTTAATGGCATATTGTGAAAGTAAACTGAGAAGTTTCCTGTTTGAGCAGGGAAGATAACTGAAATTTCACACTGAGGAGGGAAGCTCATGAATTGAGTTTTATGAAGACCACAGCCTGGCTACTACACTTGATAAATACTTTCAAAATAGATTTTATCTTTATTTTCACTTATGCTTCTAAATCAGCTAAGAATGATGAATTTTGTAAATCACCTTAATGTGTATGTGTAAGTTTCTTAGTGATAATACAAATGGAAATCCTTAAGGGAAAAAAGCCAATACACTTAATATTCCTTACTTTTCAAAGAAAGTAGGACCTTACCTTTTCTTTGGCTCCTTTGTTTTTACCCAGAATGTAGCCATAATTAATTGTGTCACAGCAGGAGAGTAAATGTCTCAGCTGGTTTGTTTTTTTTTTTCCTCTCTGATTTGATTCTCTGTAATTCCTCAGTACTGGGAAGTGGGTTAAGGAGTTTGGATTGGTTTGGTGCAAATCAGCATACTAGATTTAAGAAAATAGCAAATAATAAAGATTTCTGAAGAAAGGAAAATTTTGCTTTGTATAGCATTTTGATTTTGGCTCTGACTCAAGATACCAATGCTTTAGTTCTCAAACTTTTCTCTTGAGTGGTTTTGAGTTGACAGATTGTTTTTGTCAGAAACTGACTAAAGCCAAACATTTAACTAGTACATCATGCATGTGAGTGTTCATATACATATGCTTTAGCTTATTTATCTAAGAAACTAGAGGCCCTAAAGACATAGACAAGTCTTTTCAATAGTTTGACCAATTAAAATAAAAATTTGACTGAATGTCTCAGTTCTGATCTGGGATGCTGTGTCTCACTTAGGAATTAAAAATATAGGAATTTGTTTGTTGAATTGTGTGTTTTGTTCTATTTGTGATGGTTTACTTTGTCTTTTGTTTTGTTGTTTTTTTTTGTAAGGATGCGGTGTCAAAATACCAGGAAGTGACAAATAATCTGGAATTTGCTAAAGAACTGCAGAGGAGTTTTATGGCTCTGAGCCAAGATGTAAGTAAAGAGCAAGTGGTGCAATGTTGGCTGTTGGCTCCGATACCAAATGCCCAGGGTTTAAACTCTCTCACTAATGCAAGATGCAGTAGTAGCCTCTATTTACAGAGATGAAATGCTTATGATTTCTTGTATCACAGAATGTTGGGGATTGGAAGGGACCTCAAAAGATCATCCAGTCCAATCCCCCTGCCAAAGCAGGAACCTAAACAAAATCACACAGGAAGGTGTCCAGGCGGGTCTTGAATGTCTCCAGAGAAGGAGACTCCACCCCCTCCCTGGGCAGCCTGTCCCAGGACTCTGTTACCCTCACTGTAAAGAAGTTTCTTCTCAAGTTTAAGCGGAACCTCCTGTGTTCCAGCTCACACCCATTGCCCCTTGTCCTACCATTGGGCATCACTGAGAAGAGCCTGGCTCCATCCTCCTGACATTCGCCCTTAACATATTTGTAAACATTAATGAGGTCTCCCCTCAGTCTCCTCTTCTCCAAGCTAAAGAGCCCCAGCTCCCTCAGCCTTTCCTCAGCAGGGAGATGCTCCACTCCCTTCATCATCTTGGTGGTATGTTTGGCTGTTTTCTACTCTGTGTATTAGTTTTGTCAGGTTTTCTGAAGTCTATTCCCAAAAGATTTTTCAGATGGACTACATAAACCTATGGGAACAAAAATAATGTAATTTTCTCACAAAACATAACTATTGAGAGTGATTTGATTGACAGAGGGGTCTGTCATGCAACATTATAGACAGCAATTGAACTGCCAATAGTAACATTTTCGTAAAGGACAATGGATTCTCTAGACCTGATTCTCTTTGGCATGTGGCTGAGGGTTTTTGTTTCTTCATATTACCATAGGATATCAAGTCTCAGTAGCTGAAAGCATTGCAGTTCCTTTTTCAATATTCTTGCTGTCTTGTTAATTGCAAGTACAGGCTGAAACTACAGTATGGGACAGGATTAATATTATTTCCATAAAGGATAAGTTAACTGAATGCTAATAAAACATCATCTTTTAGGTTAGTGTTTTATCAAGGATGTAAAATAACACTGTGATCAAGAATAAGTTCTGAAACTTTACTAGACAGTTCCAGTTACGTGAACAACTTTGCTTTATTTCTTGTGCCAAGAGCTGCAGACAAAAAGATGCACTTTAGACCTCCACAGTATCATTGCAAGGAAGAATGAATTCTGGAGCAAGCTGAAAGCATAATCCCTTCTACAGGACTGGAAGATCCTAAATGCAGGAACACAGTTGGAGTTAGTTTTTTTAAAGACCAGCCACATTGGTAGAATTCATTGTGTAGATGATGTTAGTGCAGCAGACTGGTCTAAAGAGTGTATTTAGTTTGTGAACAGACTGTGATAATTTGAAGGGCATCAGCATCCTCACATTATAAACTGCTTTCTACATTTGATGTGGCTGTAAATATAAAGGCCTCTAAGCCAAACTGTTTCTTTGCTTTTCTCGCATCAGGGTTCCATGTGTGTTTTTGCAATGGTAGTAATGAAGAACTTTCTTCTTTGGACAAGTTTGTCCTGAAATATTTCCCTGGTCAGCTGCCTGCTAAAAGAAGCGAGTGAATCCAGGAGTAATTGATGCTCTGCTTTCAAACCTGGTTGCAGTTTTTTCCTGATTGGAGTTAGTACAGTTGATTTTAAGATAAGTCTTTGATTTTAAAAAAGAAATCTAGATGCTTTAGAGGAAGAAGGTTACGGTCAGGGTTGCAGTTTTTTCCTGATTGGAGTTAGTACTGAGTTGATTTTTAAGTCTTTGATTTTAAAAAAGAAATGTAGACGCTTCAGACGAAGAAGGTTACAGTCATGAGTTACATTTTTTGTAAAAGATGATTAAAGCTTTGTATCATTACAAAGTGAGCAAGATGAGTTTTGGGTGCTAGATGGTTGGATTAAGACTAAGAATGGAAGAAATATCCTGTAGGTTTCGACTAGTGATGCATTTAGACCACTATTATGACAGCAGTTGTAGAAGGTACTATGTAGAGTACAGGGCTGATGATTAACTGTCATCCATTCCATTCCTGCATCCCTGATCCTCAGACTGAGCATGTTAGAGAGTAGTTGCATTCCTGTTCCCTTTAGAGTCTGTCTGTGGACCTCATGTCCAAGAATTTAAGTCCTTCATAAGGCGACTGCTCTGTCCCCTTAATGAGATGAGTTGCCCTTCTCTGTACCTTTTCTAATTGCTGTAAGTCCTCCTTGAGTTACAGAAGCCAGGAGTTGTAAATAGCCACAGTGTTTGTTGAAAAGGTACTCAGTTTTGTACATTTTTTCCGCTTTCCTGTAGATCAAAATCATTCTGTGTTTTCAGAATAATTAATAAAGGAAGCAGAGAATAACAAGCTGGGCTTATTCCAAATAACATGTTAGTGTCTGAAGATTTAGACATGGTAACTTGTTACTTGACAGAACTACTTGTAAGTTGTGCAGATAAGTACAGACTTCAAGTAAGAATATGGTCAAGATCCAATATGATCCAAATATGATCCAAGGTTTGTGGCATTGATTTAAAAGTTTTTCTTAATTTGCAGGTTTTTGCCTCTGCTTAAAAGATATTCTTCGTGTTTCACAGGTTATTTGGCTGTAATTAGATTCACAAGCAGCAGTTCAATACCAACATCGTATCTCTACTTCCCAATAAAAGACACTTCAAATCTTACTTTTTCCCCCCTGAGTTCACCACAGAATCCAAGTTTATTTAAAGCAATTTAAAATTTCTTTTCATTTTAAACAGATCCAGAAAACAATAAAGAAGACAGCTCGCAGGGAGCAACTGATGCGAGAAGAAGCTGAGCAGAAGCGTTTAAAGACTGTACTAGAGCTACAGTTTATTTTGGAAAAGTTGGGTGATGATGAAGTGCGCAACGACTTGAAACAGGGATCAAATGGAGTACCTGTACTGACAGAGGAGGAACTGACAATGCTGGATGACTTTTACAAGCTAGTTTACCCTGAAAGAGACATGAACATGAGGTAGGCTTACACTGAAGTACTTTAATTTATAATTGTCAGTTAATGATATATTTGTACTGTGGTAATTTAAGGCCTTTGTAATGAATTAACTCTTATTAATATTTTTTTTAAGGTTGAATGAGCAGTATGAGCAAGCATCTGTTCACCTGTGGGACTTACTGGAAGGGAAGGAAAAACCAGTTTGTGGAACAACCTGTAAGTATAGTCTCTGTATTAAGAGGCAGCACACTGAATTGGTGCTTGAACTAAAATACAGTGTCTGATATAAGAGAACTTTAGCAGTTAATTATCTTCAGAGTTTTTAGAGTAGGTGCTTTTTTTCCAGACCTTAGCTGGACTGTACCATAGTAACTTATTGAAGTGTGAACTTACTGTGTTGGATTGTATTTTTTAACTGATGCAGCATTACTCAGTATTTAAGCTTACTCTGTTCCTGCTGTTTCAGCAGTATTCTGCTGCTGCTGGTGCTTAGTAGCAATTCTTTGTTTTCTGGAAACGTGTGTGTGAACAAGGACCTTTGTCAATAATTCAACCTAATATATAAACTGGCATGGCCTTTTTCAGTGTGATGTTCTGCTCCCCATTGTCTCCTGCAAAAAGCAGAATTCTGGTTTTGCACTGTTTGATTAACTCTGTAGATTGGGGTGTGGTCCTTCCAATGGACAGCTTTCTTGTAGAAATGGAAAGTTTCACAAATACACAGCTTCTAACAGTAGACCTTAAGAAAATGCTTCTGCCAGGCAGTTGTCAGTTTCTTGTATCATGGGGAATTTTGGAAGTCTCTTAATTGGAAATCAATAGGAAAGTTTTAGGGAAGAGTATTTTTTGTAGGTGAAATGGCCAACAACTTTCCCCCATTTAAAAAAAAAATCAATTATCCATATTCTATTAGAGTAATATTGAACTGTTGAAAGAATTTTTGTGTTCTATTTGTAGAAAGTGGAATGATTGTATCATTCCTCAATAAAGCAGGCTAGATAACAATTGTAATACTAAGGGGATTGTAAGATATAGTGGCCTTAATGGTAATAAGATTTTCCTTGTTTGTGGCACAATAGGAAACTTCAAATGGTTTATCTTGTTGAAATGAAATTTTGTGAGGAGGTGTACCAGGTTAGTAGGTTTTTTTTAACATTTGTACTGCAAGAACTCAAGTCTGAAATGGTTGTGGTGTTAGGTCTTTGAGCCTAAAGATAGGTACCACATAATTCTTTTTTAAGAGGTGGAGAAAGGAGAAGGTATGGGGATAGTTTTCAGGAGAGAGCTGATGGATGCTCCTTGGAGACCTTGTCATTCTCTTGCTGTATGTATTGTTGTATTTGGATTTCAGGATGAGCTTTTAGTCATGTCATTGGCAGCTGTTGCTGGTTTGCTTTGTCTTATAATGAATGTTAATGTATTTCTGTGCTCTTCTCTGTATGTATTGAGTCATAGTGATCATCACTTGCATTGTGAATCTTCCATTTTGAGTCTGTTTTGGTTTTTGTTGGCCTAGACAGTCAGTAATGCTGCCTTGCAGTGTGGCTGATTTGTTTTGGGTTCAGATGACACAGTATTTGTCAGAGGCATTAAGTGCAAGCTTGTGCTTGTTCCGCTTACAAAGGCTGTTCTGGGCCACTTCACCTCAGGGGAAGAACTTTCCTGAAGGTGATACCTATGGAAATTTGCACTGACTAGTTGTTTTGTAAGAAGCTGACTTACAGTAAGGCTCTTTTAATTAGGAAATTACAAGTAAAATCAGTTACAGTTGAAACTTCAGTGAGTTCCTGAAACCTTCCAAACAGAAAACTAAGCCACCAGAGATGTCTGAAATCACAGGAATAAAAGTATGGTAATTAAATTAATAAACTTTACCTCACTTTGTTTCACAAATCTTATGAAGAGTATTATATACTCGTAAAGATTCTCCTTGCCCTTCAGATTTTTCTAAACAGAAGTGGATTATTTGTTGATTTATTTGATATGGCCTAGTAAGACAGAAGTAGTTCTGTAACAGTGTCCATGGACTAGGTTGGGGCAGCAACATCTTCCCAGCAAAAAGGTAATAAAATTTACATGGGATCTTTGGGAAGGAAGGAAATGATTAAGATTGACTTACTGTTAATCTTTAACTTCTTCCATTTTCCTAGATAAAGCGCTAAAGGAGATTGTTGAACGTATTCTTCAAACTAGTTACTTTGATAGCACCCATAACCATCAGAACGGATTGTGTGAGGAAGAGGAGGCAGCACCTGCACCTGCAGTAGAAGACACTGTAGCAGAAGCTGGTAAGAATATGAAGATGCCTTGTGACAAGCACATTTGTGTTGTACTGTCTTGTCTCTTTGGATTAATCAGGGTGGTTAAATTGCAGATGCAGTTTTAAGAGCAAAAAGCACCCGTGTCTTCAGGTGTACTAGTGTTTTGAATAGAAATGTCATTTCTTGATAATTAGGTATACGTCCAGCCAGGCAACATATATGGGGCAGTCAACCATTTGTTCAGCCCTGCTGAGAGACATGAGGAAAGAAAAGCAAGAGCTGTGTTTTGGAAGAGTTCTGTAAGGCTGACTCTTGCCAGCTACTTCTTTGGAGGGACCATAATCTTTTCTAATGGTCACATCATAAATGCCTTCAGTGATGCGCAAGGAAAAGCTTCACACTTCAAAATTCCACTTTTATTTGGGGAGATTTTTCATCTAACTCTGTATCTTCTAGGTCTGTAACATATTTGTTTGGTTTTTCACATAAATGGTCTATTTTTCTTACAGAACCTGATCCAGCGGAAGAATTTACTGAGCCAACTGAAGTTGAATCAACTGAGGTATTATTCACTGGAAAGATTGTCATTTTGTATAGCTTTAATGCCACTTACTTTTACTTTCATACCCTTTCTTATTTTTATTTTAGTATGTAAACAGACAATTCATGGCAGAGACTCAGTTCAGCAGTAGTGAGAAGGAACAGGTAGATGAGTGGACAGTTGAAACGGTTGAGGTAAGATCTTGTGTACTGCAGGTAAAATTGCAATCCCTGTTTCCGCTGACTCATGATAGGTTTTAGTCTTGCACCCTTCTCCCCCAATGTATATAAAATACATATATTTAAGTAGGCTTGGACTGGCTACGCATTCTTCAATTTACATATTTAGCTCAGAGTACCTAAAATAAAAACTCTGCAGTCTTAAATTTGCAGAGGACTTGCTTTTGTTCAGTAGTGGCTTGCTTGGGAAAACGCAACTTTAAAGTCTTAGGCTTAAAAAGACTTCAGATTTTTTTGAAAGCTTTTTTTTTTTTAAGAGAACTTTGCTGCAAATGTAGAACTTGAGTACAGCTGCTGACAGCATGGCATAGTTCTGTGTTTCACTGAGCAGTTCCATGGAGAGGGAGCTGAAAAATATTATCTCTACTCCAGATTGCATATGCACGTAATTTGATGTTAAAATATGCCTGTATGTACATCTTTCAAGAGCTTTATTTCTTGAAGTATTTAATTTGTTGCTACTTTGCAGGTGAGTGATTGCTCGTTTGTGGTACACTGCTATTGGGATCCATTCCCAGTTTGGTAATTTAGACTCTAGACTTAACTACATGTACAAGTCCATTTGATGATACTAGAATTTGTGTTCTTCATGTCCTGGAAAGGACAAATCATGTGGAGTCCTTCAGATGTTTGGTATGTTGGAACTTGGGCTGTATCCATCTGTTAGGAACAGGTATGAGCAGCATCTTTCAGGTGCTGGAGACTTAATTTTGGGTTCACCTTTACCTTCTGCAACAGTGACTTAGAGATGGTGAATTTTTTAGACTCTCTTCCTTGGTGTCTTCAGGCTCTTGTAAGTGTCGGAGTGGAGTAAGCACTCATCATCTCTTCAAGTGGTGAAAAACAGAGCAACCATTTTGATCTGACTATCTAATCTGCCTGATTTTGCATTCAGTTTGGATGAAATTTATATCTGACAGTGTTGAAGATAACGAAGAGTTTTAATAATTCTTAGAAGGGGTGTGAGGCTTCTAGAACTAACTAGACAAGTTTGCCATATATGTGAATGATTTTGGTAGTATCGTGTGATAGTATTGCACTCTCTTACTTAAAAAAGCCTAAAATATCACTACTGTTGAATGCGAGTTAAGAAATCGCTTAAAAAACCAAAACAACAACAAAAAAAGGCAACACAAGAAGATGATTGAAGGCAGTTGTGCTTCCCTCTGCTCTTAAACTGTAAGTCTGTGTATTGCACAGTTGAAAACTCTGAAGCTTCCTCATGAGAATAGTAATAATATACTAGTAACTGTACTGGTATGGTCAAATAATTCAGGCTGGAGTTGTAATTTTCCACATATCTTCACTAGTCAGCTAGATCTGGATTATATCAGCTTTGTTTTCATAGAACAGTACAACAGATATATACTTCAGTTCTCCTTTCTGTCCCAGTTTCTTGGACTGTGTACAAATGAGCAGTTTAGAAAAAACCAGAGTTGGGAGACTGCTTTTTCATAATTAATCAACCTTATTTTCTTAGATTTAACCCAAAAAGGGGAAATGGAGAATAACTGTGATTGAATTTATTCTTGCTGGCGCCAAAATCCCATCATGGGAGTGCAACTGAATTGTCCTTAGGGAAGATGATGGTGCACGTTGTATAGAACCTTTGTGCTCTTCAGCTCAAGGTGGTTGTGGTGTTAGTGTGGCGAGAGCTGTGAGTGACAGCTGTTCATTTTGGAAGCTGATAACATTTAAAAGAGGACATTTACACAAGAAACTTTCTATTATTTATGAAGAGAGAGGCTATCACAAACTCCTCTCTTTTTCAGTAACCCTCAAGTAGATGTGATAACACTCAAGATTTCTGTGGTGTGATATGTTTATAACTTGAGAAGTGATGGTGTCTCACAGTGACATCTGTATAGGCCTTCCATAAGTTTTAAACTAAAGAATTTGGTTGTGCATTCTCTAAGTGTGTTTGCATTTGGATTATATGATGTTCTAATTTTGGTGAAGATGTCCTTTATTGGTAATAGTGGGAGGGTTTTTTTGACTGGGGGAAGGTGTGTATTTGATTTATTTATTTTTTAACTGCTTCCCCTGTAGTAAGTGCCTGAGTCTGAATCTACGTGTACACAAAGTTCTCTGTGTCTTAGGTGATGGAGCTTTGGTTGGGTGGATATGTGTGTGTTTTTTGTAGAACTGAAACTGTTCTATGACTGGCAGAATACAAGTTCATTCTGGTTGGTTTGTGGTCTCCTTTAATTCTTCATTTTCTCCTCCTTTACCTCCTGGCCTTCTATACCCTGTTACTCTCCTGGGCAGCTCTGCCTACTGAGAAGGTCAAGGGACAGAGTGTCAGAAGGAGAGTGTGCAATTTGTTGAGTCATATTATTCTGCAGAGAGGTTCAGCTCTCCTAAAAGAAAAGTTTTCACCTTGCTGCTCTGCCCCCAGGATGAATGGAGATGTATAGTGGGGTAATAATTTGCTTTCTGAAAAGTGATCCTTATATTTGGGTAGCCTGTACCTTTTTCATGCAGCAGACTGTTCAGAAGCTGTTCACTTTAGAACTACAACCTGTCCACTGGCAAGTTAATAACTCAAAACTAGCAAGTTTTTTAGTACTTGCATCCTAATATGATTATAATAGGTCAAAGTACCTGGTAGTGATAATAGGACTGAAGGAACAGGTCCTCAACAGTTCCTTTTGACATTTAAAAAAAAAAAAAGTTTGAAAAAGATAATGTAAAATATCAAACACCATCTGAAGTTAGTACTGTATTTGTGTAAAAGGAAAACGTTTGATAAAATTTTGTCCCTGTTTTGTGTTCTTGATTATTCCATCAAAATGTTTTTTTCTATAAGATACTGAATTG
>NW_010296538.1:545-14229 GCF_000700745.2 Antrostomus carolinensis | reverse complement strand
CCCCGGCCGCGGCTGCCTCGACGGCGGCAACATCTGCTGGGCTGGAGGAGCCGGGGCGCTGGAGCAGACGCACAGATGTAAAAGCGACATCTGCTTGTGACAAAGGAGCGGGAATTAGATTAGGCGGGGAGGCCTTTCTGCGATTAAAAAAAAAAAAAAAAAAAAATAAAGGAAAATACTAGCTGTAGACTGTGTAAGCAGGGGAAGAGGATGTGAAAGGCAGAAATGCTTGTTGGGCAGCTGCTAGCGCAGCCAGGCAGCACAAGGGTCCTGGGAGCTGAAATAGCCTTAAGAGAAGGCTTTGCTTTTCCCTGCAGAAGCAGAGATGTGGCCGGGTCAAAGCTTTCCGTCATTATGAGCGAAGGACAGCAGGCAGCAGGGCGCCACTGTGACTCGGGCACCGGCAGAGATGCCTTCCAGCAGCTCCCAACCATGCTCCTGGCATCGGCTAGCCAAAGAGGCCCAGATCTGGACACTTCTTTGTTCCCCAATGGAATAAATATAGGGAGGTTCATAAACCCAAAAGTTAGGAGACCCGACTATTGCTTGGCTTATGAACTGTCTTATTCTGGTCCCATTAATAATAAAAAACCTCCCAGAGACCACAGGTTTAAGTTTGAGCATGTTTGGCAAAGCAGAAACACTGCAAAACTGTGCTTGTTCATTCAGCTGCACCCAGCAGAGCCTTTACCTGCACCAATCTATGCTGCTCAGCAAGAAGAAAAGCACCCCATGCATTTCAAATTATACAGTCTTTACCTTCTCTTTTGTAAGCAATGCTTTTCCCAGTTATATAAATACTGATATTGAATATAATTTAATATCATGTTTATATCTAGGGATACTTGATGCCTTTTGCAGAGCAGCACGCAGGAGAAATGGTAGGACTGAATTATATTTCAAAAAGTAGGAAAAATGTGCTGTGTTGCAAAAATAGCAAGTTGCAGAGTGTATTGTGCTGTGCACTGGGGCAGATTTAGTGATGCCTTTCATAGGGCTTTGCCTCTAAGCTTGATGAAGTTGGTCAAAACCTACTGAACCTTTTAAAGACTATGATTTCAGAGAGTGTTGATTAGGCCTTTAGTGTTGAATAGCCTGCGGGACTGCAGCTTGCCTGCGCAAGCTGAACCTTAACCTAGTTACAAAGGTATGGAGCGTGAGTGTGACACCCTTGTCGGTAATGGGGCTGAGGAAAGAGATTGGATCACAGAAACTGAGAGACCGCTCATAAAATGCACAGAGTAGGATGGGGAGAGAGTGCAGTGAAAATAGCTTAAACAGAATTAAGGAAATTCTGTTGATAGGGAAAAGATGTACTTTATGCACTTACTATGGACAAAAAGTGCCAGTCCATCTGTCTCTTTGCAAGTACGGAAGCACAGCAAAACACGTTGATGACTCACACATAAAGATCAATATCATATACAATTGTGGATACACATTTCTGTTGTTTGATGAAAAGCATGCTTATGAGTTCAAAAAAATCAAGGGTTTGGTATATGCTGTTATTTGGTGTTTTGGTACTTGCATCATAAAGTGATGATCTGGATACAAACTCCAGCTCTCTGATGGCCTTAAAACTGCTGGTAACAGAGGAGATTTGCCAAGGGAAGGGTCCTTCTGTTTATGTCCTGGTTCTTCTGTTCTTTCTCTAAGCAATCATCACTGGCCACTATCAGACCTATGGCCTGACCCAATTACAGCAATTTTATGTTTCTATGCCTGTTTGTGTCAATGAACCCAATGAGGTTGAATAAGACAGTAAGAAAGATGGAAAGGTATGTTCTTCCCACAGTGAAGGATAACGATGTCGAAGTCAAGAGGTCATAGGAAAGTTAAAAAGGCCTCTTTTCTCAGAATAAGTAGCCAGTGACAGGGAGGCAGGGTTTGACAATCCTGAATTCCTTCCTGTAAGGATGCACTATGCCTTCAGGCAAGGTACTTCCAGCTCCTGCTCAAGGGAATGGGTTAGCAGAAGGAAATAGTGTTAAGTGGTTTAATCAAAAGTCTCCATGTTGGCTCTGAGGTACACAGCAGCTCCCACATAAAACTGTAACGTGTCCTGTTGGGCTGTCAGGAGCAACAGGTCAGAGTAATGTTGCATGCCTTAAAGACTAATGCTAATTAGTCAGTCTTAAACTCTGAGCAAGAAACACCTAGTGAAATGGGCTGGGCCCTTTTCCTTAGTGATTTGTATGTAGAGAGAGTTTGCTCAGGTTAAAAGTCAGAGCTCCATTCCCTCTAACAGTCCCCGGGTACATATCAGCTGTTGTTACCAGGGCCACAGCTAGATCACTGCTCTTGGCTGGGGTGTCATCACTGCAGATCCAGCCCTGGTTACATTGCTCTGTGGCTCCTCTGCTTGTTTTGATTGCTGTCCTGGTTTTTGCTAAGACAGAGTTAAATTTCCTCTTAGCAGCTAGAATAGCTGTGTTTTAGTTTCAGTGTAGAACTTGTTATTAGAGGAATGTTGATAAAGTACTAATGTTATTAGTTGCTGCTGGAGCTCAAGGCCACCGTGTTTGGCTGGTTCACAGCTGCATCAGGACTGGGAGGGAGAAGTGCAGTGAACAGCAAAACACAAAACTGGCATTTGGACGTGCCAATTAAATATTCCACATCATATCACGTCATGTCAGTATATTAACCAGGGCTGACTGGAAGACGGGGAATTCTCTCAGGGATCGCTCGGGCTCGTTCTTCCAGGGTTTCAGTTTTGGGACTGTCTCTGCTCTGGGATCACTGGCTGGGACAGGCTGGGCATTGGTCAGTGGGTGGTGAGCAACTGCACTGTGCATCACTCCTTTGTATATTCTGTAATCACTGTTGTTATCATTATAGTTTTATTTTAATTAGTAAATAGTTTTTATCTCAACCCATGAGTCTCCTTGCCCTTTTCTTTCCAATTCTCTCCCCTGCTCCCTGGAGGGGGGGGGAGGGTGAGAGAGCAGGCTGTGTTTGGCTGCAAGGTGCAAGCCAAAAGGGTGAATCCGCCCAACCCACCACAAATTCATCCACTGTATTATTTCTTTAAGGCAGCTTATCAAAGCTTGGCTGCATTTGCTCTGTTTTTTTTAAGTAGCACTCCAGTTTGCAAATAATTCCTGATGGATGGTTCCAGGCCCCTGTGCAAAAGCAACATAATACTGGCAGCTGGTCATTTTTAGCCTCCCAGTAACAATTATTCAAATCAATCCATCAATCAATCAATCAATCAATCAAATTACTGCTAGAAAGCCCCAAGAGCTAACATGGAAAGTACACCAATGCCTTCCTGTTAATCAACAATCTTTTCATTTTATTGCAGTCAAAATGAGTTCACAGGCTCCTTAATTACAACGCAAGTTATATAAGGTCCATCTTTTGTTGAGGGAGTGCAAGAAAGGTGTTGGTGGGACGCTGAGACTCCAGTGGTCAAACCCAGACTCCCTCTATTAGGATTTCTGAAAAGGGAGTGAAAATATCTGGCAACTTTTGGCTGAAGAGGAAAGGCAGTACAGAAATTTCCATTTGATGGAGACAACAGGGGGCAGAGCTCAACTTGTATGAAAAGCAGATGTGAGATGTAAACTACATCTTCTTTTATGCTGACCACATATCTCCCTTAAGCTGATTATGCTTGATGTGAAGGGACCTTAAATTAAGGCTAAATTATCTGTTTACATTAATAGAGAATATGAATGGGTAATAGCTTCAGATGAGAACAAGACTGCAGTTTTTACTAAAACCTTTTATGTAATCCCTGCTTGAATCTCTCTGGGAAAATGTGGGTTTATATGTGTACTCTGGGACCTTGTGCTGTGCCATTAACTAAAATAATTGCCTATATCCAGACAGGCGCTGAAAGGATTGGCACTGGGTCAGTTCTTAAAAGTTTATTTGTGATCTGTAAGAAGATTTTTTTTTTTTCTAATGCATTTATAGGCATTGTTCTAGTTAATACTCATGTAAATAGCACATTAATTGAGTTTTCAGATTCTGTAATTGTATACTGAAATATGCTGATATCTTCAAAAGTAAAGAAAGTGATGTGTGAAAGTAAGTAGATGGTAGGACATACACTGATATGCATTGTGTTTATACACAGTCTATTCAGGGAACCAAACAGGAGATGATTTGGCTCTAACAAACTTGCAATGTAATTTAAATTACTTTGGATCAGCCATTAGTTTGTCCCCTCCTAAGTAGACTCTGGAGTCCAGTGAAGTTTCCACCTAGGAACTGTATTGTGGCTGGGTGTGTGGGGGGATATGCAGTTCCTATGTAATACAAACTCATTGCACTTACTCTTGCTTTTATCACTTTCAGTATTACAGGTTTGGCTTAAAAGGCCACTGCTGCTGGAAGGAAGGTATGAAGCCAGATGAGCCTAAAGTTCTTGAGGTTTTGTTTTCCTGCAATGTGGACTCTACCTGAAAGCGTACAGGAAAATAGTGCCTGGAATTGAAGATGAATGTTGTGACCATATTGACCTGTCCCACTCAGGGACTGGATTCCTCCACCCTTGCTTCAGCTTCTTGGTAGTCTTCAACATAAATTGTAACTTCATTTGGGAAAGAAGAGTCATAGCTCTGTCATACATAACAAAAGGCAGAAGATCCTCCAGCAGTAACCCTACAATCCAGAAGCAGTGGTGGATCTAGCTGGATTTGAAGGTTGTGAACCATTTTCAGGTCTTGGCAGATGAAGGGAAAGAAGCTCATGTCACCTGAGGCAAGTGACAATCTGGCTGTGTGTTGAGTCCCTTGGCTTCTGTGAGGAAACTAGGATGGCTCATTTAGGGATGAATCTGTTATGAATCCACTTCTGGCTAGTTTTTGCTCAGGCCCCATAGATGGTCAGGTGAGACAAAAGCAATTACATTCTACATGCTGATTTTGGGGACATTGAAGTGACTGAGTATCATCAGCACATAGCACTCTTCCCAGGCATGCTGCATTCTCCCCTTCAGGCTTTCCCTGATGGTAAGATCCAGGTCTGCTCCAAGTTAATTGATGGAGATGTTGCTGTTGTCTTTAAGGAAATGTGTGGGCTCTGTGGGTACACGTGTGTGTACAGATGGCAAAGGGGATGTCCATCTGGATATCTGCCACAAAGGTGGGTAATTGTCCCTGACCATTGGGTAGACTGCAAGTTGGTAGCCACCAAGGAAAATCAATGTAATGGTGTCTGCTGAAACTCTTGGGTAATGTTGTTGAAAACAGGGATTTAATAGGAAGAAGTACCTCAGCAGTATTGGTTTGAGTATCGCCCTGTACGCCTATCTAGTGGGGAAGAAAAAATGGGGTTGTGGGACCTGTATGCTTTTGGCATCTCTATGCAGAAAACATAAAAATAAGGACTATTTCATAATAAACTGTATTATTTGCATAATTCAGAGAGGCTCAGTAGAAGGCTGTTATTCTATTATGTCAGGTTCTGAGCAACCATGTTGAGGATGGGAATAAGATTTTTGAGGGATTTTTTGGCTCCTAAATGGCATAACCGCTTTTTCTACCAATGCTTTGTGCTTAAGATACTGAATATGGCTCCAGACAACAAACGGTGTCAGAAAGACACCATTATATCGAAGAGATAAAGGAAAGAGATTTAGCAAAGCAGTAAGAATAAAAATCCGAGTCTACTACTTCAAATCTAAATTCAGTTTTCAGGACAGGATGATCTACATTTTTTCCCAACAGCTTTTCATACAGACCAGCTGAATCCAGTTTCAGTAGTGAAAATAGTTGGATATTGGTATGTATGTATTTCACTCGGAAAATCCCACATGTCAACAGATCACAGAAAAGTCATATTAGTATTGATGTGAAATCAAATGGTCATGCTTGGATCAATACCTTATAATAGTATTATGATGTTTTGGAAATATGAAATGCAAATTAGCAGTGATTGAAATAGCATTTTCATCTTATATTTTAAATAATGTATATTCTGCATTTGCACATCATTACATTACATGCACACAAACCCCCACATACCTACAAAGGCATATAATGTATATCTAATGGTATATCATGACCGATGAATTGTGCCATTGGGCAGCTGTGACTTGCCTGTGAGACTGTGAAAATCGTAGAGAAAATGATGAGGCCAAGAGGAATTTGCCTGAAGAAAGCCTTGTTAACTACTGAATGAAGGTCTTTGTATTTGACCCAGTGAGAAATTTTGGCAAGATAAAGCAATTGTAATCCTGGGATGAGCGAAACTTTTTGTTCAGCCTCACTTTATATAATATGCAGTCTTTATATTACATTGAGATAAAAACCGTATCTCTCAGGATTAGTCCTTTATTTGTACCAACCCAAAAAATCATTTAATCATAATGACAAAGTAGTCTTTTAAACTCCTGATTGTTTGCAATTTTGATGTTTACTTTCTTATTTGTTATACTAATTTAAGATTGTTAATGAATACAGAATCCTGGGGCAATGTGTTATAAAATATTTTTACTTAGAGTTATCCTTTCATCTTAATGATTACAGAATGTAATCAAGATAACTGCTTCATATTTGAATGAGATATAATCTGTGCATTTCCTATTATTCATTGTGCTGAACTTTTGCACCAGGGATGCTTATACTGGGCACAAAGTTACCTTGTATTGCTTCTACACAGTGAGGCCAATGATAAATAGGAAGAAGCGTCTTCCATTATTGCATATCTCCTCTTTTTCAGTGCTCTATCAGGGTGACAGAACAAGGTGCAAGAAGACTCCTAGGTGGCGTTCAGATCCAAGGTGCTCAACAGTAAGAATAAGCACCTTTTAGCTGTTGAGAACTACGCTGTTGGGGAAATGGGAAAAGAGATGGCAAAAGTCATTCTGGAGAAAAAGTTAAGACAGAAGAATTATATGCAGGAGAGAGCTGAGTGCTCAAACATCTCTTGGAAAACATGTATGCAGAGAGAAAGAAACAAGGAGGCAGCAGAAGCTGGAACAAAGAACAAGTTGCTAAAGGGATAGAAGATGTTGTGACACCTGATGAGGCCACCCTGCATTCAAAATTATTCTGAGGAGGAAGCATTTGTGGCAAAACAAATTCTCTCATATGAAAGCTCAAAACCCAAATGCTCCCTTCTCCCTCTAGATGCTGAAGAAGCTGGGATATTCACTATAGAAATGGGATGTGCTGAAGTTCATGGTGAAGATGTCCATACTTCTCATGGCATAAACTCTAAACTGATTTCTCCTTTCCACTATAGAAATAGCTACAATTTGATAAATGCATTTTAGGTATACATGTGATACCTGTCTCACTTGCAAGTTTAAGGCATATTCCTGCATTGACAGAGCATCATCTGCATCCTCTAGACATCTCCAGCATCTCTCTGGATTGTTGCTAACACTTGCAATGTCTTCTTCCTCC
The DNA here is from genome assembly GCF_000700745.2 of Antrostomus carolinensis. Lineage (NCBI taxonomy): Eukaryota > Metazoa > Chordata > Aves > Caprimulgiformes > Caprimulgidae > Antrostomus > Antrostomus carolinensis. The sequence goes on along the minus strand of NW_010296538.1, from coordinate 6,865 downwards.
CTGCTCTTTGAGGGCTGTCAGGGAGGAATCGGAGCCTCACACAAAAAGTTATTTAGTTCAGACTCACTTTTCTGAGGTACCATTGGGAAAAGTGTTCTCATTCTCTGCCATCCTCCTGACTACTCTAGTGTGTTGTACCTGGCCATTGTATAGACCACAAATAGTCTTTTTCTTTCTTTTCTTACTACTACTTAACTGTGCACTACTAGGCACAGTTGAAAACCATGTTTAAAAGTGCATAGCTACTCATAAAAGGTTCTTTTGTGTTTCCTGTAAAAGATACGCCGTAAGAATAAATTGCATTGTATTGTATTTACATCTTATCAGCTGCTTCTGACTTGATGTTATATTAATGGAACTTTCATAATGCAAACAACTACACTAAGGACCACAGAAAATCAATAGCTAGATATTTTAACATCCTGTTCAAAATGAACCAAAATACTTCAGAAGGATTATGTACCTTTGCTGAGGAGCTACTTTTTAAAGCAGGATAGAAATGTTTTGTTTGCATGCAAGTCAAGTGACTCGGTTAGCTGTTTAAGACCTAGCCCCATGAAACACTTTGCTTTCCAAAACTGAGACCTTTTTTCCTACCCTTAAAATAAACCCCATTCCAAGCTATTTTTTTATAGCTACTAGGCAGAAATCTGGGCTGAAAATGTATATTGCCAGTTTCAAACAAACACAAATTTGAATATGTCTATATGTCTAATAAAGAGATAAGTACCACCAAGCTCTGACCACATCTTAGGGTTTAACAAACCTGTGAATTTTTTAATGGAGAAGCAGAGATCTTCAGAAAACTGCTAAGTCAGATGCTGCTGAAGGAGGGCTATGATTTCTTGGATGCATCAGTGTACTCTTCGGTAAGAAAGCACACAAAATTAGTTGTTTTAATTTCATTTGTGTTTCTTCAAGAATGACACAAACTATCTAAGCATGCTTTTGCCTTCATTGCCTTCCATGTAATAAGCTCTTGTGACTTTGCACATCCTTAGATTTAAAGGCATGTGAGATAAAACCTTTTGAAATTTCTGTACTGGGAGTTATGCTCTCTCAGGTGCGTGCTGCCCTGCTCCAGCCAGGAGGCAGGATTAGTTTTGAGTGAGATCAAGAGGGAGCTGTAACTGCACTTGTGTCTATGCCCAAAGTGGAACCACATTAATCTGGTTATTTCTGATCTAAACTGGGCAATCTGCATCCCCAAAGGACAGTGTGCTTTGTCCTCAGTTTTGCAGATCTTGTATATAGACTTCTGTAGGAATTGCATGGATGAGATCTCTAAAATGGGGTTCTTTTCTCTGGTGACACGGTTTCCTTCTCTATTACATTGCTATAAGCCAAACAAATGTAATGAATCCTCAAGGGTGATAATACAGACAAGATTTCACCATTGCTGACAACTGCTGGAAAGCTGTGACTCAATAGTACTTTGCCCATGAGCTATGAAATGGCTATTTCCATAATATCATTGCACTATCTGTTCCTCCTATAAGTTACTACAATGACAATGAATCCCTATAACCCAGGGATAGCCAGTAATGAAGAATAAATAGCTTTTTGATAGAGGGACAGACTGGGGTTACTAACAGCAGCCTTAACGGTTGGAACTGGGCATCATTGATAATACTGCCTAAATTTAATTACTTCATTTTGTGACACACAGTATCCCCCTTGTCTTGGCCTAATTGTTTTGACTTGCTATTGAGGGGGGAATAGTTTGTGCCTGGAAAGGAAAGGAAGGTGATTTTGAAGTTATAAAAGAATGTGAATTAGTTTTCTGTTATTTATAGCAGAATGTAAATATAGCAGACCATATAGCATCTTTCTGTTATTCGAAGCATTCTCGACATTAGTGTATTCCCTGAGCTTACTTTCAGAGGAGGTTGTCCATCAGTTGCACTAAATAATCTAATAGCTGAGCCAGAAAATAGGTCTATTGTTATTTATGTTGGAAGATGAATATGATCATGTATAGTTTTAAATCATGAACTCCTAACTATGCTGTGAAGCCGTAAGAACAGAAAGCTTAGACTAATTCATAAAAGATATTTGACACCCAGCAGAGGAAAACAAACAGTATGTTCCGTATTAAGTATGGAAGAAAGTAATTATATCTAACAAGAAACAGAAAATAACATTATGAGTCTATGCAAAGAATTAATTTACCCCAACAGATGTTTTTTTCTTAAATATTTTTCATACTTTTATTCTAAATTGGTCGCTATGGGGTTTAGGTAAATAGATGTATTTTACTTCATTTTCTCTTTTCTTTTACTAGACTAATTTTATTTTCAGAAAGAGATATGTCAAATTTATCTTATTTTAGTTTTAGCATCAGGATATCATCTGAGGATTTATGTAAGAGATAAATTTATGAATAGGTGGTATCTATTTCCATTTTAAATTCTCCTAACTTACTGTTGTTGCCATCATTATTATCATTATCGTGGCATCTGTAAGGCATGACATTTTAAAGATATGTTTGCTAGTGGCTTTTTCAATTTCTGTTTAACTAAAATGTTTCCTACTTCATTCAACTACCCTTACAATTTACATTAGACAACACGCCATCAATAAAACCATCAAAATGATCTACTACATTGTAGACAAAAGTTATTGTGTCAAGTTGACACTAATCAGTTAATTCCAGTAAACCTTCAGATAAACAAAAGCTTGTTGTCTATTACTGATGTGTGTGATTAGCCCCCTGTATGTCCTATAGCTATGCACATCTATAGAGATGTATCTGGCAGACACTTGGCCTGAGGGCTCTATATGTAAACCAGGACAGGATCTATAGTTAATGATGTTGACCCTGACTCCCTCAACAGAGATTGGATTCAGTCCTCATAATATCCCGACAGCTGATATGTATACTGTGCTAATAATATTATCAATTACTTATGCTACTGTGATTCCCAGTGTTTAAAGTTGATAAAAGGTTCTTTCACATTTCTTTTTTCTACATCCATGCTCTCCTACTGATTGTGTATTAGTTGGATGTTTTTCATTCTGAAGCCCATTTATTTCATAACTGTAGCTAAGGTAGCAGGTAATATTTGAAGCTAGGATGTTCCATGTTCTACATTGTTGGTAGTGTGGTAATTTTCCGTTTTGTTTTTCTCTTTCACATTTCCTCTATTCCAGAAAAGATGGACTGAGTATTTATCTACAGCTTCTGTGACTTTAGTCTGTAGAAGCAGCTAGTGATCTGAGAGGTCTCTAGATATATGGGTTCAACTGGAGAAGCTTCAAAAGTCTGGCATTTTCTGAAAGCTGGACCAGTGTGCCATTGCTCCCAGCTGGGGCATTCAAAAACTAGTGGTGTGAAATCTGTAGATACTTCCAAAAACTCAACCATAACAATGCAAGTGCTGGTCCTTCTGACCATCTCTGTCACTGCAGAGCACTTCTGCCTTGACCAGCGTGTCAAATAGGTAGTGAAGGTTTGTGTACAGTGAAGATCAGAGATACTTTTAGCAGTAATAATAGATTTTTTTTTTTTTTTTTTGTGCTAGATCAAGCAACATGAGCACGTGGGGCTTTACTGACTGCTGTGAATTTTGTACACTGTATGTGTATGCACAAAAAAAACCTCCAGATTGTGGCTTCTCTGGGGCAGGGACCTACTCTTCTCTATGTTTGCAGAGCATGAAGTACAGACGATATGCTTTCACAGAGAGCAGATAATTACAGCATGAAGGAAGGCTTTATGCCTTGGCAAAGCCTTTCTCTACCCTGCTCTGCTTGCACATACAGAAGCTGGTCTTGTGGCTTTCCGTCCCCATGATGTGCCCTGCGCAGCAGAGGGTGGGAGCTGCAAGCAGCCCGGCTCTTCCTCCAAGCAGCTGGATAGCCAGGTTGAGCTGCGCTTCCATGCACCGAGCAGCTCTGGTTGAAATGATGACAGGGACCACTGTTAAAAATTAAATTCTGCCTTATTTTTTGTGCAGTTCTTGTGAGTCACATTCGCGAATAGTAGCGAGAGATTTGATGATCGCGTATTTTTTATCTTATTTCACTTCGGTCGATGCCAATTTTTTTCTGTTACTGTCGACTTAGAGCTCAAAGTAATTTAGTAATTGATTCTAAGCACGGCAGCTCGCCAATGGCAGCTCTCCATTCAGGGGAATATCTTTGCTAATTTTATCCATCAGAATGAGATTACCATGCTAATCTCTCCCAGCCCTAGTACCTTGGTCAGTTGGGACACACTCATGCAAATGATGTTATTAAACACAAACCCTTCAGCCAAGACAGGAGAAAAATGAAAGCAGGAGAGATGAGCAAATCAGAATCTGTTACAAGGATTTCTAAGGCTGAGCTGGCATTGTCTGCATGCGTCCTCTTAATCACCCCCGAGCTCTCGTGTGTCCAGCACTCCTATTTTTTGAAACAATCTATGGTTGCTTGCTTGTTTATATCTCATTTTTTTTCTCCTCGAAAATATTTGGCTACCTTTACACATTCTTAGCTTGTAAGGTGTAGCAGCCACCACTGTTATGAGAGAAGCTTTTTTTCTCTGCAACAGTCTATTTACAGCCTGTATCTATTAGTAAGGTCTATCAGCATTTCAAATCTCTTTTCTCTTAGGTTAGAAAGGATGCACTGCATGTGGGTCCTCTGAGTGACAGTGCTGTAATCTCCTTTATCTTAATCATGGGTGCTTTTGAGAGGACCCCTCTGTTCTTGGCCATTCAGGAAGCCTTCAGTTAAGGTTTTTCATCTGCTGCTTTTTCTGCTACCAAGCCCTGTTTTGGAGTATGTCCATCCGCTTGGTAACTCCATCTTGTAAAGGATGGAGATCTCTGGCACGAGTCCTGCAAAGCACTAAAGCACATGCTTAACTCGCAGGGGCCACACAGAGCTCCGGCTGTAACTCCTTCTGCCCAGCATAATGGGATCTGCTGATAACTGGGTCTCATCTAGCTCTGCCTGATTTCAGATCCACTTTCAATCAATAAGAAGCCTTTTACAGGCCAAATTTGACCCTGAAAAGCAGTTTTGGCCCATCTGTAATTTAAATCAGTTCCATCAAAAGTGCAGACTATTTGGCAGATGCTGCTAAAAAAGCAGCATAGAAAGACCAGCATCTATTTGTACAACACATTTCACTGGTTCTTAGTGTTCCATGATATATTAATAATTATTTGTTGTTTTTCTTCAGGGAAGAAAACAGAATATTTCTCCAAGTCATGACTCACACAATCTAGAAACTACAAGGATCTTGTTTGTTCTTCTGAAGCTCCTAAACTTTGTGCTTAGGTAATTAAAAAGGCAAATTTCAGAACTTCTCTCATGCCCTAACACATCATCTCAGTACAAGAACCCTTACAAATGACATAAAATAATTTGTTTAATTGCATTAACATTTTTATTATAAAACCACAACAGAACCATGTATAATGTTACTTTGTTTTCTGCCATTTGTTTTATTTAATTCTATTTTCTTTGTTTAATTTATTATTTTGTCTTTTGTAATCAGCTTTAAAACAAAGTCGGAAATTAAGATATGCTTTCAGAAGATCAAAAAAATAGAAGATATACAAAGCTGCATAAGAGATCAGACTAGTCTATATAAATGTGAGAATGTGTTTTCTGGCTTGTATTTGAACAAGAAAATGAAAGGTATCTCAAAATACCCAGTTCAAAGGTTAAAAATGCAAACTGTGATTGCCTCCAGAAGAGTTACGCTCCCAAGAGTGTTTATCTGAAAGTTTAAATTCTCAAGGGCAAATTAGGAGCAGCACTCATGGGCGCTGTATGTCACCGTCTACTTTTATCAAGCCAATATTTTTGATAGACATATATATTGTGTTGGCAGTTTAGAGTTCACCAAACAGCCTAGTTCTTCAGAGAAGCTCAGATCTGGAAATTTACTTAGAATCACAGCTTTCCGTGCATCAGAGCTGGAGGTCGGCGGCACTGCGACACAATGGCCCTGGGGGCCCAGCTGCTGCTCCCCACACTGCTGGAGCCTCATCCTGAGCATCACCGTACAGCAATGTCAGCGGGAAGGTGAGTGAGAGGTGCTGTGCCTGCCACTGAAACGCTCCTCTTCCTCATGAGCCCCACGGAGAGAGCATCATTCAGAGACAAACATTGTCCAATGTCTGACTTAATTCTTATTACCTTGTTATTTATGGGTGATCATTAAATCTTTTTTATGTTAAAGATATTATCTCCTAGAAAATATGGTGCTGTTTCAAATACTTGATAGATATTTCTAAACTGAGTACCTTAGGAGGGAAAATACAGAATCACAGAATCATAGGGGTTGGAAAGGACCTCAGGAGATCATCTAGTCCAACCCC